>NW_028301617.1:5454545-5757575 GCF_987345545.1 Pholcus phalangioides | reverse complement strand
GGGGTGGTTGATGACGTAAGCCACCTTCGACCCTCCCCCCTGTGATCAAAAGTCAGCAAATCCGAAACCCCCTCTTATCAGTTTGTTGACTTCAATTTGGATACGGTGAAAATCTGATATTTCGTTGGATGAGTGACAAGTTACCTTCAAGTGGCTTTTTAGTTCGTAATATGGCCGCTCTCTCGCAGGCGAACGAAGCAACGTGCGAGTTGTCTTAAACACAACACAATTTCACATAATAGTCTGTACTATATTTAATATACAAGGTGCATAGGTAACGGGGCATATGACATTTTACTGGCGAACCATTGGCCCTAGAGGCATACTTCCAGTTGGAAAAAGTACCCTAATAATGTGTAGTACTCAGATATTTGATTCATGTTGCCAGGGGTTATACAGTTATTAAAATAAAAATGTTAACTTTTTATGTGGACACCCTATGCCCCCAAACACAATTGGAAAGTTGTTTCCCGGTCTCCAACAAGAAAATTGATCGTTTCTAAGTGCAATATTCACTGAGATATTCGAAGAAAGTTGGAAAAAAAAATAAATCATTAAATGAGAGGAAACCATTCTACCCGCATTTAATGCTGTTTTTTTTCCCGAATTTCCTCAATCTTTCGAATTCGCATATCTCGGTGAATATTGCACTTAGAAACGTGAAATTATTTTAGTTGCCATCGGAAAAGACAGAGCAACAACTTCTTAATTGGGTTCTTTGGCACACGGGGATGGTATAAAAAGTTTTTTATTTTATTTTGTAACTAGACAATCCCTTACAAGTGGAGGTACGAGTTGGATACGTGATTTGGATACTTTTTCTAGTTGGGTATGTCTCTAAGACTAACGGCTCGCCAGTAAAGTGCCATACGCCCTGTTACGCATGCAGTCCGCATACGCACGTAAAAAAATAGTTTGAGACGAAATACAGTCGACTCTCGTTTTAACGAATACCGTTATAGCGGAAAAAAATACCGTTTTAACGAAAACTTTTCTAATGCCCCGGATTACATAGGAACAATATAAAAATCTGAAATTCTTTTGTAACGAAATTTCTTTATTACTCCGGTCTCTTGGAGTTCATTATAATGGGGGTTTGACTGTATTCCCACCAAAAAAAATCTGATATTTTTCCACTAAAGTAATTGAACTTTTGCAATTTGATCTGAAAACAGTCCTTTTTATAATGATTATGTCCTTTTTACTTTTATAAATTTCGGAAGGAAACAAAAGGAAGAAAGGGTGGGGGAGAAAAAGAAAAATGACCAAGACGGGCTCGGTTGTGCGTAAATGTCTCGAAATTCCACTTGTGCGCAAGGGGGATTCGGGCCTCACTCTCAGTTTTATGAGAAAATTTCACATTTATGATTACGATTAACCTCTATATGTATATAGCTTTCAATATTAAAATATTTCATTTATACGAAGCACAATTTCAATTATTTGACATTTTCATTTTGATTCGAACTCTCCAAATCTTTGGCATTTAGACATCATTTCCAACTATCAAATCCACGAGGTTTTTGCAGATTGTGAAAAATGCGTCGCTGAATTGGTTTTGCATGCGTATTATGAACACTAAAAACCACAAATTTTAGGTTGAGTGATACAAAGATACGCATTGAGCCGGTCGGTTGTGGACATTTCAAAGTGAAGACTTACGTGAGAATTTATTACACGTTTCTGAAAAATCAGCAGATGCCCTGACTCTCAAATAACCGGATTTAAATTGCTTTAAATGTGGTCATACGCCATTTTAGAATTTTCTTTTCTAATGTCCACAACATTGTTCTTGCAGTACAGGAAAATTGCATCGAAATTATTTGGGATGTTGCGGGCCAGCAGCAGGCTTACGTAGTAGGGCAGTTAATAGGAAGCATTACAGTATAGATTAAAAAAACTTTAAAGATGTGGAGTGAATCTTAGTCTTACTAAGTCCCAATACATTATCTGCTTGGATTGCATATAAACCAATTAGCAAACCAAATAACGTTAAGACCGTCTTAAATATGTTTAAAATCACGTTTTTCCTGCTAAATTGAAAGGAATGGCATAAGAACACTTGCGATTGAGACACAAAAGCAAATTTATGCAATTACAGTTTCTTAAGTTATACAGCAATGTAGTAAAAAATGTAATTTCGTGGGTATTTTTCCTCATGTATGATTTGGTCTCTTGGATGGAGTTCGTTATAACTGAATTCGACTTTATTTCTTTTCAGTGGAGGCAATGGGTTGGCACACCCCCCTCCCCAAAAATTCATAAAAAAATACCCCAGAGCAATCATTCTTTATTCGGTTTTTATAAATATATTCCCCATCAGACCACTCAGGTTTAGAGGCGCCGCGAGTTCGATACCCGGTTCGTCCTTGTCAGAAAACTTTCCTGACATAGGGGGTACAACAAAAAATGACAACTTGAGCGCAGCACAAAATTGCTGAGTCCCCCATCGAGAGGTTAGCGCACCAACCTCTCGATGAGTATAAGAAACAAGCCTGCCGTTCGGAATCGGCAATAAATTGTAGGTCCCGGGGTCTAATTAGCCCTCGTCGTGCGCCAAAAATGATCAATGATCAGACCACTCAGTGCCGGTTGAAGATAGCTTTGTGATAAACTAGATGGCTATCCGTCTGTAATTGCATGAAAACGATGGGGGGTTTTTTAAAAGCTTTCACTTTTCACCCGTTTACTTCTTGGATTACATTTACTACCAGCACTCAAAAGAATGTCAATGAATGGCCAAGAAATCTTTGTCTGCTTTCTTTATGGCAGCCCTCTTTGAATGAAAAGTCTTCAAACACACACAATTTTCTGTCTTTACAGTTACTCCATTTTGCTTTAAACCTCTTCTATAGTTTGTGTCAGGGCCTACTGTCACCCCCAATTCGTAAACCCACCGAGATTACATGCAACGTTTTTTTTATTTCCTTCCTCATGTTATAGCGGAATCAACTTGAATAGCGGAAAAATTGCGAAAAATATATTCTATGCATTTTTTGTTTGAAATTAAATTTTTTTTAGTCAGAGTGACTAAAAAAATTTAATTCCACAAACTTCTTCGTGGCCCCCCCGTATCAGTAGCCGTGGCTCCCCTTTTGCCAGATTTTCATCCGTGGCCCCCCCCCCTGGAATATCCTAGGGCCCCCCTGAGGTCATATGGCCCCCGGTTGAGAACCACTGTTCTAGAGCATGTCGGTGATAAAACATTTGCATGAAGGGGGTTGAATGTCTCCTAAAATGTCTTTCCCATTTTGTTTCCAAAAATCAAGAACATCCTATAACTCCTTCTTTATAAATTAGAATATTTAAATAGAAACGGACAGGTGTGTCGTGTCAGTATTATCGCCATAACCAACATCGCTGTTCCCTCTCCTGCTATTTTTTAACGATCAGACATGGGTCAGCAAAAAACCAGTCTCACGTTCAAAGATGGAGGACGACGATTCCGCCACCCTTTCTAGGCGCCTTATCTGAAAGGGAAAAATATCGGTGACGACACGTGATAAAATTTGAAGTGGGGCGGGCATTGTTTCCATCCTGATCATTTCAGAGCGGAGGCAGACGTCGCTCGGTGAAGACGTAACTTTTTTAGCGTTCATTTTATTGCGATATCGATATTGTTCCTAAACGTCCGGCCTATCGATTCACGCGTTCCTTGCGATTCCGATTGTGAAAAGAATGATAAGATGGAGGTAAGAGAGAGCTATGCGTTATTGATAATGTGCGGAAACATAAACAATGCTTGTTTTGGTAAGTCATGAGACACGAATTTTTCCATCTGCACAAAGTGCTAATTATTATGATGAAGCTCCCAAGTTCTTATTCCTTTAATTAGCTGAAAAATGATTATTTTAGAAAACTTATCTAGCAGTAAGGTAAATAATGCAGTAATAAAATGCAGACGTGCCGTAAAGGCTTGCGTACCCACCTCCCCTTGAAATGCTTGAAGGCCTTTTCATCCCCTTGAAATTCTTGGGAGATGTGCGTAACTTTTGAAATGCGTGTGTTGCCCTAGAAATTCGTGAGAAGCCCGTTTACTTCTAGACCAGTGATTCTCAACCTTGGGAAGACCACTGGTCCCATTGATTCCTTTTTTGTGAGTGGAGAAATAATGTTCTAGACACGCGTGCTCTTAGACATTCGCTGCAGATCTTGATCATTTTTTGTCGCACCACGGTCATTTTCTGCTCACGAGGGCTAATTAGACCGGGACCTACAATTTATTGCTGATTCCGAACGGTACGCTTGATTTTTTTTTATACTCATCGAAAGGATGGTGAGCTAACCCCTCGATGGGGGACTCCCTGTGGTAGCAATTTTTTTTTTTTTTGCTGTGGTCATGTCGCTGTTTCTGTTGTACTCCTGTGTCAGGAAAGTTTTCTGACAAGGACGAACCGGGTATCGAACTCGCGACACCTCTAAACATCCTTTGGTACTTTAGGCGAGTATCTTATCGACCTGGGCTACAGCGCCCACGCTGCAGATCTGTCTACTCTCATATTTCTAGCAATGCGTAGAAGCTCGTCTACCCGTACGCCCCAGGAAATGCGTAGATAGCTTGTTCACCATCTAGACAGCGTACTCCTGTGAATGCGAAAAAGATTGTCTACACGCGCACAGCTAGCAATGAGTGGGATGCATCGTCCTCTCCTAGACATCGTACTTCAAGACATTCGAAGAAGCTTGTCTAGTAAGCTTATTCGGTTCTAGACACCCGTGCTCGTAGAAATAAGTAGAAGCTTGTCTACATACGTACTCTCATGTGGATAGAAACCTTGTTTCACTTCGAGACAACCTACTTCTGGAAATTCAAAGAAGCTTGCCTGCACGCCTACTCCTAGAAATGAGTAAGGGAAGCTTGTTCAGTTCTAGACCACGTGCTCTTATAAATGCATAGAAAGCTCGTTCATTTCTAGACACCACAACCGCTTGCCATAAAATCGGCAAAATCACCAATAGTAATAATTATGGATTGATATATCTGACAGTTGTCATTATACATTTTCCTGTCTTTCTCCAACTTCAAGGCGTGAATGCGTACCATTTCTTTCGGAATATATTATAGTACAATAGATTCCAGGATTACGCCGAATTACAAAATTACTAGATTACTGTGGGAGGCAGTTGAAAATAAACCGTTTAAAAATAATAAACCTTTTTACATAGGCACGCGCAGGGTCCAGTTTCCATAAAGCCAAGTAGGGCATTAGCCGAAGCCCCTCCTTTGATTTTGGGGCCCCAAAAATTTAAACAACACACATCATGGACTAATGAAACATCTTTGACCTGAAGGCCTGTTTATACTACTTTACTGATTAAGTAGTAAACTAAATTTTATCCCTTGAAATAATTATCATGCAAATTTTCTGGTAGGTTATTTTAGTTCTAATTAAGGCATAAAAAAATTATAACAACTTCGTTCAAAAAAATTTGTTAATACAGAACGATTTAATTTGCCCGGTACGTTTCGTCAGCACTACACGCTTACAATAAAAATAAAATAATACCAATGCAAATATGTTGAATAATACATATAATGATGATGATTTTACCACAAAGAAAGCCATAATTTGTCACTGATCGGTATGCTCTTATAAACAATCCCTACATTTCTAGCTACATTGTAGAAATTTAGTGCATCGTGATTGGCCGAAATGAGTGATGAGATATTACGTCACTCCTAGTGAAAGTTTTGCTGGCGACGTTTAACAATAGATACATTTAATTGTGCTGGGATCCAACATCCACCCTTGGAGTAATGGTTATAGTACGAGACTCATGTACCGAAGGTTGTGTATTCGAGTCGGTCTGAAACCCACCCAATTTTTTCCCCCCCAATCTTTGCTGTCATTTATCTATATACTAGCTATAGTACCCGGCGTTGCCCGGGTTTTCTTCAATGAGGCTTTTTGGATCACGTGACATCTCCTTCTTTCTTTGAGGGGACATACAAACCGTGTCCAAGTTGAACCAATATGGCGACTTACTGCACTACTCATGAAATAAACAAATCTAGATTTAAACAAACGTAGAAATGAATATATATATATTTTTCTTTTACAAGGGGTGCCAAATATTGCGATTCCTCCCCCCCCCCTCTGAAGTTCTAGTTATTCATCTGGCCCGTTTCTGCTTCAAAAAATATTAAAGCTGTGGAATTTCTTCTATGTACTTTATGAGCTCATAATTAATTTTAAAACAATCTATACTATATGTGTGTGAATTTATACAGTTAGATAATAAGGAGACATTAATTTTCATTCTTGAGAAGATATAAATAAAAAGTTGAAATCAATGTTATTCCATGGATCTCAACTCAATAGTAGGTCTGGCTAATCACTTCATATTTAATCTCCTGGGCTTCGAATATCTCTAAGCGAACTCAGTATTTCAAAAATCGAGATTTCAATACAATTTTTAAAATTATTGATGTGACAGAAAACCCCGCCAAATTTCCGCATTTCTACAGTAAAATTGGCAATTTCAACACTGATTTCTATGAGCATTACCCTTTTCCTGACCCTCAAAGCGATGCTGATGATGATTATGACGTCTATTCAAAACGCCTCATTACTGGGAGTATTGAAAATGTGGCAAACCATTAAAAAGGCATAAACTGTCATACATATAGTAACAGGATTAGAGAAGTGACAAACCATTGTAAAGGCACATCTGAAACGCATTGCTAGGGAACCACGGTAACCAAAGTAAACGTTCGGAAAGTGATTGTTGAGGCCCAGAAACCATTGTTGCTTAACCGTTTTTTGTCCATTTGGGGCATTTGCCCTGCTCTGACGAAATTTTAAAGTAGCCTATCGTTCAAGTCGGGTCCCATTTGGTATATATGCAAAATTTGGTGACGATCGATCTAAAATTTTGCATATATACCAAATGGGACCCGACTTGAACGATAGGCTACTTTAAAATTTCGTCAGAGCAGGGCAAATGCCCCAAATGGGCAAAAACTGTCGGGCAACAATACCTAGCCCCCTTAAAAAAGAGAAAAAATATTTATTCATTTCTACGTTTCGTTAAATCTATATTTTTTTTATTTCATGAATCGCTCAGGAAGTCGCCATATTGGTTCAACTTGGACACGGTTTGTATGTCCCTCAAAGAAAGAGGGAGATATCACGTGATCCAAAAAGCCTCATTGAAGAAAACCCGGGCAATGCCGGGTATTGCTAGTTTATTTACTAAAAAATGTTTCCACTTTTGTTTCAGATTTATCAAATGCGGTTCAAGTGTATCGAGAAGACAATGATAACGGCTCACGAAGTGAGCGCCCAGCTTTCATTTTTCGTCAATGAACTTTGAAATTCAGTTTCGTCCAAAACTCCGCCTCTCGTTGCTAGCTTTTTTGCTCGCAGTAACCAATCACCGGCGGGAGAGTAGGGATTGTCATTACGCGACCGAGAAAACACTATGAAAGTTTGATGAAAGATCTCCTACAAAACTTGGAAAAACAACTAATGAGCCTAATGGATAGATACATTCGCTCGAATATAACCGATACTCTTATTGGTTGCATTTTTCAAGATTATGAAAGAACTTTTATAAGACTACAGTGTAATCTCGGCCTTATACCTTTGTTAGAGAACATTTTCTAAAAGCAATTTTTTACTGCATTACAATGGCTGTATTCACCGACAACGTTTAAGCCACAATCGCAGGTGAATATGGCCGTAAAACACTTTTACAGGGCGAAACTAGCGTGCATCTCGTGGGGTACGGTCGCAACTCTTGCTGCTCCGTACTTTTCATCATTTTCTTTCCAGGTACACGATCCCGCACGTGCCAAGCAGCCTGTTCTGCCCAGGAAGATGCAGAGCGGCATTCTTCAATGCTGTTTCCTACATACAAAATTGATCCCGGAAAAGGAGGCCCACTGGAAACTACTGGGAAAACTATCCCGTGACTAGCTGGAGAAACCCGCCAAACTGATCACAAAGATCGTACAAGCTATTGCTCAGCTCATGTTTGGGCTGAGCGATGAACTAGTGGCATCGATCAAGGAAAATCTGTCCACAAAAAGATCCTGCAAAATTTTCTCCCTTTTTTTAGGAAGACGCATGAACTGTTCGAGAGAGCCAAGAAGATGGTGCGGAAGCGGAGAAGATAAGTGTACGAACGGAGCTTATCGATAACTTCTACCTGCTGACAGTCATCGCCGATCCAAGCCTCTGCGAGATAGTCATGACTACCGGTCAATCACGAAGCACCTCAATGAAAAGGACATTGAATTTAATTTTTCGTCCTGAAAAACCAGGCAGTTTTGTCATCAAGAGCCTAGCACCATCCTCCTCCAACGAGTCATTTTACTTTCATTACAGAAAAGCGGACTTGACGAAACGGTGCAAGGCTCCCAATATGGAAAGTGGACATGCCACGAGTTCCAGAATCTTCAGCGATCCTGAGCCTAAAATCGCTCGACAGGCTGCGTGTGAAAGTAGAAAAGTTCCGGCCCAGAGGAGCAAGAAAACACTTAATGTGTATACAAGATTCATCGAAAGACTGGTTATTTGTGGAGATGAAGATTACAAGGAAGGAAATTCAGCACTGCCCTCACGGGGACTCGAACCCCGGTCTCTCACTTGCCAGACGAGTGCTCTTACCATCTAAGCCAGTGTTTCCCAAGGTGGGCGATGGAATAGTCCAAGGGGGCGATAGAACCTACTGATTTAACATAGGATCCTATGGGTTTACTTGAGTTGGGGGGGCGATGTGAGGAAAAAATTTCTGATGAAGGAGGCGATGGAACAAAAAGTTTGGGAGAGTATGATCTAAGCTATGGAAGCAGATAGAATATTTCAACCTTGGAGCGTATATATATGTTGAAAGGCACCGCACATGAACGGCGTCAACAATCAACTAATAGCTCGTGAGTGACATAGGCTAACCAGTCTTTCGATGAATCTTGTATTGACAAGTGGAGAGGACATTTCTATACACATAATGTGTTTTAGATGTCAGGCATGGGGCCACCATTCATCAGGATACTGGTTCGACCATCGCACCCGAGAGGTGTGTGAAGTGTATACGCCCACACGCCATCAGAGACTGCACTAATGTACGCGGGGTCGATAAACTCCAGTGCGTTAACTGCAAGCAGTTTCATACTGCTAATTATAAAAACTGCGTTTTCTCCCCTTACAGCAAGCAGTTCAAGCTAGCCGAGAAAACGAGACGCCTAAATCCCAAACAAGGGCCCCGACCCCCCGAGAAAGGAGCAACTGTCGCAGAATCCGGTACCTGCTGCGGAAACCCAAGCTGTACCAGAGAAGATGATGCCCGCTCCTCCCTCTGCTATCGTGATTGCAGCGGATGCGTCGGCATCCTACTCTCCGAAGGACTCTACGGAAGACCCACTTGACGCTCTCTGACTGACTTACCAGAGCGCAATGGCCAAATTGACGAAAGATGACGGTCTTTCTTTCAGCGACGCATATGCAAAAGTACGCAAAACCATCGCAATCGCACAGGACTGTGTAAGGGCAGCCCTGTACGCCAGAGAGCAGCACATGAAGACAGCGGCTGAAAACAACTAGTTCCTGAATTGTTGTCAAAAACCCAAAAAAATCTCAAAATTTTGAAAAAGAAAAATTTCTCTATCTCTCTTCTTTTTCATATTTCACCTCTGGACTTTATTTTTTTCTGCTATCTTTTTTCAGGTCAACAGCCAATCATGAAGCAGGCGAGCTCTGAGCCAATGGCGTCATACCATTGGTCTCGGGGCATTTTTCTCTTTTTTATGCAGGTGCTGACAGGACTCGGTGGCATTTTACCTGCGATGAATTAGAAAATGGCTGGAGCTTAAATTTTTCCCAAATTTGTCTCTACACTACATCTTACACACACTATTCATACACTCACTCTGACATTACAATATAGGCCACGTGTATTCTGTGGCCCACGATTAAGACAGGTAGAACGGCCGTCTAAAACTTCGCTGCGGGACCGGCAAATGAGGTTCTATTCAGCTCTGCAACGGCGAGACAAAAGGGAATTTTAGTGATCAACATATTTAAAAGACTAGTTGTTCTACACTTGTAATGTCTTTTGCCAATCATGCAGTAGTTATACAACCTTTATACTTCAAAAATACCAACACCCAACAACGTATGTAAGGCATAGGCGGAATAGACTTAGAAGTCTGGAGGGGGGCATGCTCATTATTGCTGGGGGGGGGGGGAGGGCACGATGATGATGATGTCAGTTCATATGTACAACATATGTACATTAGATCAGTCGACTCCAGCTTTGACGCTGGGGGGGGGGGAAGGCCCCCCGTATCACCGCCCATGATGTAAGGAATGTTACGGGGATTAAAAAGCTTGCATTACTTTAAAAGTACCATCAGTACTGAAAGGGTCATGCCGTCAAGCGCTCTAAACTCAGTCCCAATGTGAATAATCAAGTAGTGAATGATCATTGAATAATACAAAGTCACGCCCATTGGCGCATGCACATAATGCCTACTGAATAGAAAAAGTAGACTGGGTTCTGTTCTAAAAATCTGTTTTACCACTAAATCACTTACCAACTGAACATGTGAGACCGTGCCTTTACGTTGCCATAGATTCTTAAGTGCTTGACGACTTAAAATTTAGGCAAATACTTAATAACTTAACTCGAGTGTAAACGGACACGAAAACGCCGGAATGCGCGTCTTGTAACACATGCTTAGTCTAAGGAGACATGGATAAAAGTTCTGGCGAAAGAACACCCCCCCCCCCTACAGAATTGAATCGCAAAACACACATGCCAAAACGGGCACCTGCTTTTTGAGGGACAAGAAAGTTTGACAAAAATTTATATAGGACAGTTGATCTCGGGGTCTGCCGGTGTGCAGACGTGCCCACAGAAGGGACGGAGGAGAAATTCATCCCAAAAAAAAAATTCTGTGTGCAAAAATTATTAAATGTGTAACGGTGTAGGGTCGGTAAAAAAAAAGGTGACGCGCAAAAGTGTGCATCATTTAATTTTATGCGAGAGAAATGAAATAAAAAGAAGAGTGGAGATAGGAGTATGAAGCATTTTTTTTTAGTTCTTTTGCTATCCAGTGGATGGCATTGTTGTCGCATAACATTTAGTAGTACTGGATAGAATGCTCTCAATTTTTTGAGAACATTCTCGCAGATGGATAACTGTAGTCCCTGATGCTATAAATGGGAGGGGGGGGGGTGATGGCAGATAATAAGATTTTCAGGGGGGTCCACGACTAAAAGTATTTGGGAACCGCTGTGGGGGGGGGGGGAATTCTACAGCATAATCATATCAAAGTTGACCTCAGACAAGCCGTAAAACTTTTACCTCTTTCTCATACCCGAAGGAAGAAATCCTGAACACGCCGTAATACTCGGCCGGATTATAGAGTCTACTGTACTTTAGAATTATGTAAACATGCACAACTCCGCAGATATACATTTATATTGTTAAGATGTAGCAACTAACAAACAGACGATTAATTTCTATGTACTGATGTGGTTTGCATGTACTTCATTAAATTGTGTTCTCCTCCGCAGGCGTTCCTGACACAGATCGTGTCCAACTGATGAATCGGGAAACAAGAAGACCCGAGGCCTGGCCTGCACTTTCATATAAGCCGAAAACTACGAAAGTCGACATTTTTTCCCACGTTCCAGTTCTTCGTTTGCTGTTTTTCAAGTCGTTGGTTGGAATTTTACCCATCATCCGTGATGAATCCGTTTAAAACTAAAGCGAAAATATCACCTTCAACTGAAATGAATTATTCCGCAAAAGTACAGACTGGTAGCACCACTGGAGCAAACCAGCAAAAGAGTTCGCATAAAATGCTTGAAAAACTTGCAGAGAAGCAGACGCAAGTGTCAAAATCAACCAGCAAAATTGGCATTGCCCCAACGACACACGAATGTAGTGTTTGCAAAAAAACGTTCCCAGCATATTCTAGTCCGAAAATCCACGCAAAAAATCACGCGAAAAAAAGCGCGACATCAATGTAATCTTTGTTTCGTGGTATTTGATCGACGCGATCACTTAAAGAACCACAGAAAAGATATTCATTCCAAGAAGGTAACCTACGGATATGATGCCATTTGCAAACATTTTTTTAGAGTATATCATCTAAAACGACACGCAGAGGCAGCACGCACTGCAGAAGAGCACTATGAAGGCGAACAGGCATTTTCAAATCGTACAGGCCGCGAAGAGGTTGACCGTGTACATACATCTTGTGAATTCCATTTTTGTACCTGTGCATTTTCAGAAGGGTCTAATCCGAGGAGCCTGAAAGCGGTTCCTTTGAGAGCAGAATCCTACGCACGTAACACTTGCAACCATTTTTCTTACATGCAGCGTCTAAAGAAATACGGAAAGGGTCGTCGCACTGCTGATGCGGACGTGCCAGAGAAAGAGTCTGAGAAACTTCCAAAGCAGATAAAAATCACCAAATCGATCAAAGAACATAACCCAAGGACATACGACTGTGATGTTTGCAACAAAAAATTCGCCAAGTTTAAAAGTCTTAAATCCCATAAAGAGATTCATGCGGAAGGGAAGGAACACAAGTGTGATCTTTGCTTAGAGATATTTAATCGGCAGGATTTCTTCAATACCCACAAAAAGATTCACAAAACCGAAGCAAAAAAGCAAAAACTTTTGCGGAAAGATCCTGAAAAAACCTCAACGAAAATGCGAATCGTAAAATCGATCGAAGAAAGTGAAGTGAAGACACGTGAATGTGGTATTTTCAAAAAGACATTCCCCGGGTTATCGAACTTCGTAAACCATGAAATGAGTCATGTGAAAAGAAATAACTATCAATGTAGTCTTTGCTCGAAGAGTTTTAATCGACTGAACTGCTTGAAGAACCACGGAAGAGTTGACTCTGGCGAAGTGGTGCCCTATAGATGTGACATTTTCAGCAGCAAATTTCCAGCAAAGGTTCGTATGAGGAGAAAACCTTCGAAGCTGTATCACCTAAAAAGACCTGAAAAGTTTCACTCTACAGAAAAAGCCATCGAACGTCTCAAATGTAACCGGCTATTCTTGAAATGTGGAGACGTACGCAATCAGGCATTTCCAGAAATGTATCAGCCAAAATGTGACGGAACGATTCTCGCAGAAAAAACTGGTCACGAATGTGAGTTTTGCAATAAAAGCTTCGCCACCAGAAGTGATTTAGACCTCCACAAAGGGTTCCACTCCACTCAAAGGTCTTTCAGATGTGAATGTTGCGATAAATCCTTCACATTAAAGAGACTGTTTGACAGACATAGGAGAAATTGCGTATGTCCATACGCCATCAACGATTTTCAGTTAAGTCGGTTTTGGAGGCTCATAAACGTACCCACACTAAGGCATTCAAATGTCGCATTTGCGGTAAAAACTTTACGCAACACGGGGACTTGAGAAAACATAAAATAATACACATTCAGATTTTTCCCATTTATTAGACACCAGTTTTGAACATTTTGATAATTTGAGAAGACGAGAGAGGAAAACTAAATCTGGAGAAACGCCGTACAGTTCCCTTATTTGTATAAAAACATTTTCAGGTTCTGATCTAAGCAGGCGTGAAAATATTTCATGTGTTTGTTTCCTCTAACAAGCCTCGTGAATGTTCTCTTTCCCAGTAAAAGAGCACTTTTCGAAATCGAGCTTGAGCTTGCTTGAAAAGATCAACTCTGGTTGAAATCATCCATTGCGTAATAAGTCTGGGAAAAAAATGGCGGAATCGGCGTGTAATCAGGTGGACCATGAGCACGATGCGATTCGAGACAAGTAGGCTGACCATATTTCCTCGAGAGAAATACGGGACATTGGGATTCCAAATACGGGAAATCGCCAATTATCGCCAAACACGACGCCAAAATCAAACAAAGTTGCCAAATATTGCGAAAATTACGGGAAATTACAATGGCGGGAAATGATGCATTACTGCAAATTGCAGTGGATCAAAATGTATTCCACCAAAAAAAAAAACTTTCACCAAGGCAAATGTGGGAGATTAATATTCTCATACATAGTTGTAATTATCATAAAATAATTTATGAGTTGAAAAATAATGTCAATCTTTGACTTCAATAAAGAATAAAAATTCAAGTAGGCTTCGTGTAAAATACGGGAAAAACCGGGACACTTTTGCCAAAAAGTCGGGACGGCCAAAAAAAACAGGAAATACCGGGACTGTCCCGGGAAATACGGGACGTATGGTCACCCTATTCACAATCATAAATTTTCTGTGCATTTAATTTCGTATTAGCGTCAAGCATGTTGAAAAAAATGAATTATTTTTAACATAACTGTGTACTCATCGATTTTTTATTGATGACAATTAAACGACTGATTATTCTTGTAATGTTGCTCACGTTTATTGCAAAAAAAAGTTAAAATATCTCAGAAACTTGCAAGTCCAGTTAATGAAGAATGATCGAAATTGTCAAGTACAAATTCCCAATTAGGCTGTAAAATTTGCATTTCATATCTTAATCAATTCTTTTTAAATATGTTGTTGTTAGGAACCATCGAGTTGATTCCGACTCCTGGTGACTATAGATCATAGCTCTCCAAGCTGGTCTGTCATTCACAGCATGCTTCAGTTGTTCTAGCTTCATTCCGGTGCTTTGCAACACCTCCTCTATCGATCTGGTGCTCGGTCTGCCTCTTCCTCTCTTTCCTTCCATTCTTCTAAGCATTACTATTTTTTCTAATGAGACTTCTGTACGCCTTATATGACCAAAGTAAGATAGTTTCTGGTTTGTGACTGTTGCTTCTAGAAAATAGTCAGCCTTGCCTTCTTCGATAACCCATTTATTAGTCCTTTTAGCTGTCCATCGAATTCTAAGAAAATCTCCTCCAGCACCAAAGTTCAAAGGAATCAATTATTTTTCTATCTGCTTCCATACATAAAGACAGGAAAGACCAACGCATTTTAATCCTAATTTTTGTTTTCATTGAGACATCTTTGTCTTTCATTATTATAGTAAGCTTCCTCATGGCTGTTTTACCCAGAACTACTCGTCTTTTTATTTCTTCTGTGGATGTTCTCTCTTTTACAATTCTTCATCCCAAGAAATCAAACCTGCCCACAATCTCAAAACTTTCGCCATCTAGTTGAAAACTGTGAATATCTGCTGTAGTCATGATTTTTTTTTTTGGTATTTAGATAGAAAGAGAGAGAAAAAAAAGTCCGAGCTTCTCACTTTCTGTTTTTACTCTTGATATAATGTTCTTCAGGTCCTCTTCAGATTCTGCCATCAGAGTAGTGTCATCAGTATATCTAAGGTTGTTGATCACTCTCTACCTCCAATTTTAACACCTGCTTGCAATTCCTCTAAATCTGATGCTCTCATTATATATTCTCCATTGAGAGTAAATAAGCTTGGGGGAAAGAATGTATTCTTGCCGATCTCCTTCAATTCCAAACCATTCAGTTAAGCCAGTTTGTTCTTACACTTGCCTCTTGGTTAATATATAGATTTCTGATCAAGCAGACGAGGTGATTAGGCACTCCCATTGTTCCAAGAACATCCCAAAGCTTATCATGATCAACAAAGTCAAAGGCCTTTGTATAATCAACGAAACAAAAATGTAACTTCTTTCGATGTTCTTTTGCTGCATCCATTATTGGTATCATATTGGCAATTTGGTCTCTAGTTCCCCTATTTTTTCTGATACCTGCTTCCTCGACTGCTAATGCTCTTTCTACAATGGTTTCCGAGTCTTTTCTCTGAACAATTTTTAATAGAATCTTTGCTGGCATGTGGTAGTAGAGAGATTGCTCTTTGCAAATACAAATACAACACCACAACAGGCAAAATGCCCAACGAGGTGGCTGAGAAAAAGATGCCCATAAAATTATGGATGTCATATATTTCAAAAATATAGCAACCCAATCAAAAATGGCATTAACAAAAATTATAAACAATATATACACATGATAAAATATTATACAATGCCCATAAAGAATACTTATGGTTGTCTTATTCTAAGTATGGATAGCTTCTCGATTTAAACCAACAAGTTTTTCGTATTTCTTTTTAAATGTGTCAATTGTGTTACAATTTACTACCTCCGGGGGTAAGCTATTCCATTTATTGACAACCCTATTACAGAAAAATTCCTTGCGACACCATAACCTTACATTGTCCCTCACCAATCGATACTGGTGTTCCCTTGTAAAATCAGTCGATTGGTGGTGTACTAAAAGTTCATGGCCCATCCTATCCATCCCATTGAAAATTTTGAACACTTCGATCATATCTCCCCGACACCTGCGTTCATCCAATGTAAACATATTCAAAAAATGAAGTCTCTCTTCATAACTGAAGCCCCGTGTGCCAATAAGGACACGCGTAGCTCTTCTCTGCACCCCTTCAACCAAGTCTATGTCTCTCTGTAGGTATGGTCTCCAAAACCTTACAGCATACTCCAGTCCCGGACGAACTAAGCCTCGAAAAAGTGGAAGAATGACATTAGGAGAACGGGAAGAGACCTTTTTGAAAATGAGACCAAGCATTCTATTCGCTTTTTTGACCACCGCTGAACAATGTTCGGAAAACCTAAGCCGCTCGTCAATGAGAATTCCCAAATCGGTGACCCTAGTTGCACCCAGGATAGTGACACCATTCAACTCGTAAGAGAACCGTGGGTTGTTCGAACCAAAATGAGACGGTAAAATATTGACATAACGTGGATTGAATGTGTCCTAAGATATCAAAATACTTTCTCCCTTTTGTTTAATTCGTTGAAATTCGAGTTCGTTGCACGGTTTCTTTTTTGGGTATGTAAATTATAAGGGGTGACCATACGTCCCGCATTTGCTGGGACAGTGACGATTCTTTCTGGTTTTTTTTTTTGTTTTGACTTTTTTGCCCAAAGGTCCGGGTTTTTCACGCATTTTCAAAGAAGCCAACTTGTTTTTTATTCTCCTAATTAATCGATTAAAATCTTCCCAACTCAAAAATTACATTGCGAGAATTACGACTACAATTAAAAATATTTCACACATTTGTCATGCTTTTTTTTTTTGAATTCACTACAATTTCAAATGGCGCTTCATTTCCCTCGATTGGCGACTTTTCTGTGATCACAGCATGGGTTGGCAACTTCGCTTACTTTTGGTGTCATTTTTGGCTATTACTGACAATGTCCCGTATTTCGAAACAAAATTTTATGTATTTTTCTCGAGGAAATATGCCTGGTTACGTATGGTGTCTCCCCTAGCATATATATTTCTTTCTTGTGGCAACACCACAGAAATTAGGAAGTCAAAGACATCCGGCTCTATGCTGCTGTTGTTTACATTTGTCCGTCTCGTCCATCGAGCTCTCGTCTATGCACATGTCCCTACTCTCTTATAAATCTTGTTTCATTCTTACTTGTTAATAATGTAAATAAATAATTATTATGTTACTCAATTAAACGTGTTTCGTATATTAGCTATATCTTAAAATCGACTCCCTTAACTATTGGGGACCCTTGTTTTCCCGAACGCGCGCGATATGGCAACTGTGATCCTATCCATGCAAACCTAAAATCCTTCAAGTCTGGTATTACGAGTACAACAAAAGGAGGATTTACGCAAACCGCATAATTACACGTATATTTGCTAGGATTGTATGAGAACATGCGCGCCGAGATGTAGCAAGAATAAATTTTACTGTGACCATCTCTGGGTTTGGCAATGAATTTCATTGCATACAGTCATGTACAGAGGCGCGTTTATGGTTTTGCCACTTGTGGGCTACACGAATTTTGCAGCTCATCTACCTATAGTGTTCTTGAGATGAGCGAACAAAATGCAGGGCGTCACAGATTTATCCACAAAGCGGCTATTTGCAAGCAGAGATCTTGACGGAACGCGACCTATGAATAGCGTGACGAGACAAATAAGGTCTCGTCTTCTTAATACGATTTCAACAACTGCACAGTTTCTTAAAAGCGGCAACTCTTATAAAGGCAAAATAAACGTTCTAGAAAAATCTCGATGATCCGTGCGACATCTTTACATTTCTTGTTTGGCATCATGCTGAACAAACGAGCCAAGTTTGTCGTGAATTTGGCGAGATTTAGAGGTGAAAGATGACGCAATAAATGATAAATAACCATTATTTACATAATTTTCGTAACAAGAGTCAATGTTCTTGAGTGCTCTTTCCTTGGATTTATCACCCTTTGCTATAACCCGCTTAGCCTCCACCCCTCCTGCAAGTACACTGTCTCTCTGAAGTCACTCTTTTTAGTCATTTTCATACGTTTGAACGCTAGTTTGGTCACTTACATGTTTGCACACTGTTTTGGGCACTCACATACTCGCGCAAGCTCTAAGGTCTTTCACTGACCTGGTCCCTCGCTCTATAGGTCACTCGTATGGTCATTCACGTGCTCGCTCTCTCTCTTTAAGTCCCTCGTTTGGTGATTCACATGTTTGCCCACACTCTCACTTTTATTCACTCACTCACCTGGTCCCTGCTTTCTCTAGGTCACTCATTTACTCACTCAGTTCTCCGAGTCACTCTTTTGGTCATCACCAACTTGTTTCCTGATCTCTGGGTCACTCTTTTGGTCATCACCAACCTGTTCCTTGATCTCTAGGTCACGCTTTTAGTTCTTACCAACCTATTCCCTGCATTCTAGGTCACTTTTTGGTCGTCCCAATGCCCCACACTCTTTAGGTCATACTTTTGGTCACTCATTAACTAGGTACCTGCTCTTTAGGTCAGTCTTTCGGTCGCTTACTTATCTGGTCCTTGCTCTCTAGGTAACTGTTTTTCATTCACATGCTTGTACACTGTTTTGGTCTTTCAATTGCTTGCGTACTCTCTAGGCCACACTCTTTTTAGTCACTCAACGACTGAGTTTCTCACTCTCTCGGCAGAGACAGGCTTATAGTTTTGAGCGCCCTTCGACCATTCATTCCTTTTACTTTGCCGTCCCTCCGGGCTTGCCACCCTGGGCTATAGCCCACTTAGTAACCCGTAATATCGTTCGAATAACGTATTTACGAGACAACGGGCATCCCTAGACACACCGCTCCCACAAATGTATTATTCTTTAATGCAGTGGTTCTCAACCTGGAACCGTATCGTATCTCTATGGTTCTGGTGCATTCCAGAAGGTGGTAAGGTGAGAATCAAGTGGTGGGGGTGCCATGGCAGAGGGTTGAGGGGGCCACAGAGGGATATGAAAAAAATTCAGATGCGAAGAAATGAATCTTTCGAGTGACACGTATGTGGTGGAAAAGTGCGACTTCTTTCAGAACCCAACAGAATGCGTTCTATTGTGTTGGGTTCCTGAGCCATCCTAACGCATGGGGCACCCTCTGCGCGGGCAGGGGGGGGGGCTCCATGTCTTGTAGAATATATCTGTTACTATTGTTTTAGAGATCAAGCATGTAAATATGTAATCCATACATGCTCACCCCATGGTCTGCGGGCCGAATTTGGTCCTAAGAGTCGTCTGATGTAGCCCGCGACAAATAACCAAACCACTCAAGTGGATCACGAAAGGTTATCAAATCACTTAAGTGGCCCGTGGTGCATTTCCAGATCATCTAGGCTGCCAACGGCACATATCCGGATCACTTGAGCGACCTCAAACACACTTCCAAATCACCTGAGCAACCCGCGACACTCCCCCAGCTTACTTAAGTTGCTCGTGGTCAGAGGTACCGACATGAATGAAACATCAGGGGTGGAGCTGAAAGTTGCTGGTCGTCCCGTATACACGGGACTTGAGCGCGTACGCAGGGGAGGGAAGGTGCATTGCATTGTTTCTCAGAAATTATTGCGGGGGCTCAGTCCTCCTTACAAAATTTATTGGAAGGGCTCAAATGGCCCCAACCCCTAGGTTTTGGCGCCTATATTCGTGGTAAATTTTACTCAAGATGGTGGACGACACATTTCCAGATCACCGGAGCGGTGAACGACACTTTTTCAAACGAACGAAGTGGCCTGCGACATGTTTCCAAACCAATTAAGTGTGCCGCACTCCCCAAAATGTTAATCACCCTTGATGTAAGATCTTATTTTCAAGTGAGGGGATCTTTTCGCCCTCCCATAACATCACTTTTTTCCAAGAGCTCGTGAATTTGAGACAGCCCAGAACCACCGACAAGAGGAAAGCCAACTGGATCGTCTCTAGCCCATGGGCCTGAAGGCGGACCTTATTTATAAAATTTCTTTTTATTATAAACTTATCAAGAAAATCAATTGAATAAGGGTCTTGCTCCTGGATGAGGGGTGGATAACACGGGAAAGGGGGGGGGGCACGACAGGGCGCATTTAGGGGGGGCAGCAGACAGGTCTGGTGTCCCAGGCGCTGGACCCAAGGGGGTTCAAATTCTCCTCTTTAACCTAGCCTTCAACATTACACGGAGTTGCCAAAATGCTTGATTGGCCTGGCTTACCAAGCATCTGGAGTTGCGAGCTTAGTAACCAGAAGAAAATATTCTCATAAAGGGGCCCCACATGGGAGACAAGAAACACTGGCTTCATGCACCTTTGGAAACAAATTGGGAAACGTGGAAAAGAGCGTTGAACTCTTCCACCTGCAGTTGCACCTCGTACATATTCTTCTATGGAATGTCAAGCGAATAAGTATATGTTGGAATGTGCGCGTATGTGTCTAGTGAATCTAACGTGAAATTTGTTTCTATGTAATGCTTGTTATAGTGCTGCCATCTATTTTTCAAACTGAGTGAAGTGTAATGATTGAATGTTCGCACCGTTGTGAGCCTGTTGTTCTGTTTGTGTGTGTGTGGAGAGACCTTTTAACGGAGCAGATCGGCTCACACATACGCGGCTCGATGTTGGCATCCTCAGAAAACCAACTTCAACCGACCGCCACTGCGCGGTGCGGGGTTCAATCTCCCGGGACCACTCGCCCATCACAGCGGCAGGGTCTTGGGCTAGTAATTACCAAAATCGTAACGGGGAGAGGGGGGGGGGGCGAAGGCGGTTGCCAAAATGAGAAAAATTGAAGAAATTGCCATTTATCGCAATGAATTTCTAGAACAAAGGTTCCAGTACTATTTTTAGAATGTCAGGGAAATTCCCTTCCCTGAGTTTACACACAGATTATGAGATTATAGTCTATGGTGTGTTGTTGGCTTTCCAAGTTATCTTATCTTCACTGATTACCTGATATCAACCAGACAACCCCGTAGGGTTGAAATAAATTGATTACCAAGTGGTTGAAAGTTTGTTTTTCAACTCACTCGGTTCGTAATTGCCCTGATCGATACGATAATCATCAACACATTTACTTTGGCAGTTTCGTATCGTGGTATGTAATTTATTGTCCTTTTTATTTATCACTATTTCTTATGTAAAAACAATGTCATAATTTAGATTTTTATGCAAATTTTTTTAAGAATATTTATTCTTTCAAAATTCTTCAAAATGAAGTATATACAGGGTGTCCTGTAAGTGCCAGCGCGGCCTTTATTATCTCATCAACCGTCCGTCGCAGAGGCAAATACTCAACTGGCGTTCAAAAAATTGCCCTGTACTAGTTTTGAGAGTGAAAATTCAGTGTGTAGGGGGCCGTCCAAGTATTACGTCAGCAAATTAGCCTTTAGGGCTCCTTGTGCACTTCCCAGGGGCTCCGCGGCCACTCGAGGATAATAAAATAAATCAATAAATTTGATAAACAAACAAAAAAAAAGAGGCCTAAAGGCATGGCCGTTATTTCCACTTTTTACGGGGGGGGGGGGCGGGGGGCGGCAAAACACATGTATTCAATGTATGTATATATATACACTGAAGAGCCAAAAAAACTGGTAAACCTGCCTAATATCGTGTAGGGCCCCCGCGAGCCCCGCAGAAGTGCCGCAACACGACGTGGCATGGACTCGACTAATGTCTGAAGTAGTGCTGGAGGTAATTGACACCATGAATCCTGCAGGGCTGTCCATAAATCCGTAGGAGTAAGAGGGGGTGGAGATCTCTTCTGAACAGCACGTTGCAAGGCATCCCAGATATTGTCCAATAATGTTCGTGTCTGGGGATTTTGGTGGCCAGCGGAAGTGTCTAAAGTCAGAAGAGTGTTCCTGGAGCCACTTTGTAGCAATTCTGGACGTGTGGGGTGTCACATTGTCCTGCTGAAATTGTCCAAGTCCGTCGGAATGCACAATGGACATGAATGGGTGCAGGTGATCAGACAGGATGCTTACGTACCTTTCACCTGACAGAGTCGTATCTAGACGTATCAGGGGTCCCATATCACGCCAACTGCACACGCCCCATACCATCACAGAGCCTCCGCCAGCTTGAACAGTCCCCTGTTGACAAGTAGGGTCCATGGATTCATGAGGTTGTCTCCATACCCGTACACGTCCATCAGCTCGAAGCAATTGGAACCGAGACTCGTCAGACCAGGCAACGTGTTTCCAGTCCTCAACAGTCCAATGTCGGTGTGGTCGGGCCCAGGCGAGGCGTAAAGCTTTGTGTCGTGCAGTCATCAAGGGTACACGAGTGGGCATTCGGCTCCGAAAGCCCATAGTGATGATGTTTCGTTGAATGGTTCGCACGCTGACACTTGTTGATGGCCCCGCATTGAAATCTGCGGAAGGGTTGCACGTTTGTCACGTTTAATGATTCTCGTCGTTGGTCACGTTCTTGCATGATCTTTTTCCGGCAGCAGTGATGTCGTAGATTTAATTTTTTACCGGATTCCCGATATTCACGGTACACTCGTGAAATGGTCGTACGTGAAAATCCAAATTTCATCGCTACCTCGGAGATGCTATGTTGTTCCCATCTCTCGTGCGCCGACTATAACACCACGTTCAAACTCACTTAAATCTCGATAACCTGCCATTGTAGCAGCAGTAACCGATCTAACAATTACGCCAGACACTTGTTGTGTTATATAGGCGTTCCCGACCGCAGCGCCGTACTGATTGGTTCCATATCTCTTTATTTGCATACGCATGCCTGTACCAGTTTTTTTCGCTCTTCAGTTTATATATATATATATACCATTTTTAGTGTATTTTCAAAAGCCTGGGGTGGGGGGCAGCGGCCCATCCCTAAATGACGGGCCTACCTAAAGGGTATGGCGATATAAATAATATACAAAAAAGGGCTCCTCGAGTTAAACAGGGCTCCGCCATAGAAATTATACACTGAAAAGGGCTCCGCGAGTCAGAAAAGGTTGAGAACCGCTGCTGAAAGCCATATATGGTCAGCCCTTGGGCCCGCGAACCAAATGTGGCCCAGGGGGGTTATCCGGTGTGGCCTACCCTCTCAAACCTAATTTTGTGAAAATTAATGAAATGGCACATTTTCAGATGACTCAAGTAGGATCGTGGCACATTCACAGATCACTTAAGCGACCAGCGACACAGTTCCAGAACACTTAAGCGATCCGTGGCACATTTAAAAATGAATCAAGTGACATGTGGCGCAGTTTTAAGGCATAATTACGGGTCACTTGATTTGATGAGTGGCACAGTTAGAGAGTACTTAAGCGGCCGGGATGCATTTTCAGATCGCTTGGATCCGAGGAACATTTAGAGATCACTAAAGTGTCTCTGTAGGGCACATATCAATAGGGTGAATGTTAGTTCAGATGCCTACAAACTAACGAAAGGTTTTTGTCGTTTTTGGCTCATGGGCTAAGATGCCAACAAGAATATTTCATATTTTCATAAAGGGTGGTTGATGACGTAAGCGTCAACCAAACCCCCATTTTCATCTTAAGTGAGCAATTCGGAAACTCCCCATCGATGCTGACGTAATACTTGAATGATCCCTAATAAAAAACAAAAATCTAAATTTTTACACGGCCCCCCCCCCAGTGCTCCAACTCTAAATTAGAAAGTTGTCGCCCGGTCCCTCCTGATGCTGTCCAAAAAAATTCCTTGTTTCTAAGTGCAATATTCGCTTAAGATATTCAAAAAACGGTGGGAATTTAGGAAAGAACAGCGTTAAACCAGCACCTCCTAGAGATAGAAGGTGTCCGCACGTTGCTAGTGACTTCAGTAAGTTCATTTTCCCTCAGAATATTCAAGGGGAAAAAATTCCCTGCTCCTGCCAGTATCGTCGTTGTGGCGCCGTGGTAAGATGCTCGTCTTCTACGATCAAGGTCCATGGGTTCGAATCCGGTCATAGAACGTTAGAAGCAAGTTCTTTACCTACCGCGCCTGGTGTGACCACCGATGGATAGAGCCTTCATTTCCCACCCACCTCCTCTGGTTGGAAATTTCCGTATGGCGATATATATGACCGGAGTTGGTGTGCGGTAAAGTAGTATCATCGTTGTGAATAGAAGAAATGATCGGGCTCAGAATTGGCGATTTCTATGCCCCCCCCCCCATCCAATCACTATGCGGTATTTGTGAGCCAATCGGGAAGGTTCTACGCCAAAATAAGAAGAAATGGAATAGGTTGCTGTGGTTCAAAATGCGGCGAACTTGCTCGGTAGTCTGAATGACGTTTAAGGCAAACAGTGCCGAGGCCTTCTATCTCTAGTTGTCGTATTAACAAGGGAGAGTAACGCCTTTCGTCATATACCGCCATCTGGTGGCCCTGATGTCGTCTGCGAGCTATTAGCAGAATGTTGCCACCGGCCACATTGCACGGAGCCATTCAGCATATACCTACGCTCCAAGGAGGGGGAAATTCTATCTGTCTTCATAGCTTAGTTGGTAGAGCACTTGTCCGGCAGACGAGAGACCGGGGTTCGAGTCCCCGTGAGGGCAGATATGAATTTCCCTTTCCTGAAACATCGATATCTCCTCACTCAGACCAGTTTTGCGTCGTAGAACGAGAAGTGTCCGTTAATGGATAGAAACAAAATACATCGAGGCAAAAAGCGTTCGTTATCAGTAGGTGTCCGCTAAAGGGGAGTGTTTGTTGAGGGAAGTTTTTCTCCGGGTAAGGCCGGGTACACACTGGCATAAGAAAATTATGGAACCAACCGACAATTCGGAACGACCAAACTACCCATTGGCGTGGAGTAAGTTAATGATCCTGAAATCCTTTGAGCACCAAAGTCAAGAGCATTTAAAAAAAAGACAAAAATTTGGCAAATGAGAACGTGGAGGGCACAATATTTATACTAAAGGCAGAAGCAGATAACCAAGTTGACTCTACACACGTGACATCTAACGCCACGAATGAAACCTATCAGCATATGGATACGTATTTTGAACATTGTGGAAGCCGCACACAACACCGACATCTACTTCGGACCCAAATTTATTACTGAAGGCTTTACCTAAAATATATAAATTTTTTTTAAAAACGTGACACGATCATCCCACTCGTGAAATTAGCAGATGTTGATTTCGGTTCCATTGGAACAGCACTGGGGTTGCATTCATTCATATTAAATTTGTGTAACAATCTTAAAATATAGGATTTCCGATCAAGATATAAACAATCAGAAGAGAGAACTCCATGTGAATACCTAAGAATTCTGTTGCTAATTCGCCATATTGTGTTACTTAGACACGGTTTGTATGTCCCTCAAAGAAAGAGGGAGATATCACGTGATCCAAAAAGCCTCATTAAAGAATATAAAGCCACGGATTATCATGCTTGTCGACAGCTACTTCTATTGGTAAACAAACTGACTTTTTTGTTACGCCATGCAGACTTCAATTGCCCCCCCCCCCCCCCCGCAGTATAACCCGAAACATGCATAACTTCGGAAAAATAAATGTGTTAGCGACACACACGCACGCACCCCATGCTACTTCACGTACCAGTTCGTAGGAATTTCCCAGCGGAATGTTCACGAGGTACATGTGCGGCTAACCGCTTCGCTCACGAGGTTTCGGCGAGAAATTCGGATGATTTCTATTTGACGAATGGACGAAAAATAAGGTAGCCTCGTCCCGACCTAACCGCACGCCAGAGAAAGGTAAAGAAGTTGAAGGGGGAACGAAAAAAAAAAAAACTAATGAAAAGAAGACAATGTAATACGTAAGTGCAGATAAGAGAGTGTAGTTATATATGACGTAGATTTCTCTCTTTCCCCCGCTCAGCCAGTTCTCTTTTGTTCTTATACGTATATAGCAGACGTATATAGCATCATCTGTGGGGAAAGAGTCACCAATAATTGTATACAAATAAGAAAAAAGGTAAAAATAACAACTTCGTAGGGTCACAACAAAGCCTGGCGGTGATACGAGAGGAAAGAAAACAGGGGTGAGCTTCGTTTGATTTTATTCCTAAGGCATTTGGACGCAATACAGTCAAACCTCGTTAATGAGTCACTCTTGGGAGAGCAAAAATGTGGCTTAGTAAGCGGAGTGACTCGTTAAGCGGAGTAAGCCATAGCTGTGCCAATTCCTGCACGAGGACAATTGGGACTTACAAAAAGTGACCCGGTAAGCGGAGTGACGTGTTAACCGGGTGACGCACTAACGAGGTTCGACTGTATTACGTCCTTGATCGCAAAGTGGTTAAGTAATGGTGGTAGACTTCAAATGCAAAAAACTGTTGTAAATTTTCAAGGGCAGATATTAATTTGAATTAGAAACATACCCTAATTAAAAACAGCCGTAATTATACTCGGGGGAAGAAAATGAGTCGCTTTTAGCGAACAAATGCGAAATTTTTGTTTCGAAGCGTTTTTTTTTTTTTTGCAAATAAATGCTAAATTTCCGATTTCAAAATTTTTTTTTTGCGTAATTTCGAAAAATGTACGTGTCCCTACCGTCATATTGTGATATCTGTTTACACAGTGGCGTCTTAACGGGACCCAAGGAATTAGAGTCAAATGGGGGAAACCCAATATTATTGGTGAATTTCATTTATTCCGAGATTTTTTTCCATTAAATACGGGCTTTCATTCATTCTGAAAGTAATTTTTCATTCAATATGAATTTCTATTAATTTTTAAACTACAGTCAAACCTCGTTAGTGCGTCACCCGGTTAACACGTCACTCCGCTCACCGGGTCACTTTTTGGAAGTCCCAGTTGTCCTCAGGCAGGAATTGACACAGCTATGACTTACTCCGTTTAACGAGTCACTCCGCCTACTAAGTCATATTTTTGCTCTCCCAAGAGCGACTCATTAACGAGGTTTGACTGTATTTCCTTTTTCAAATGTGAATAATTCCTTAATTCTGAGCGGTATGAATAATTCGTTAGTTATTTTCTCTGGCGAATATGAACTTTCCATTAATTCTTAGAAACTATTTTTTCATTAAATATGAATTTTCATAAACCCTGATTGCTCCCACTAAAAAAACCAAATTGCCCCCAACTTAAAAACAATATTTTCCTCCTGTGGGGCACGGGCCCTCACGTTGGGAATCGGAATTCTAGCCTGTATTAACTTTGCTATGCTTCAAAATGGCTAAATGAAAGCAATTATCAATTTCCTTGAAAATGAACAAACAAAATTTTGATGATGAGTTTTTAAAGAGAGCTGCCGAATATTAGACGGTATTGCACAATTGCAACAATGAAGAGTCGACGCCGGAGACAATTTTAAAAAACTCCCACGACATTTGCAAAAGTTTTAGGAAGCGCTAAAAAAACTCTTCACGAATACATAAAACTTCACGCGAACTCGCGCGACTTCCTTCCATTTGTACGAACTTGTAAAAGCAATTTTCCTGGATAGATGGCAGTGAAAACAGTCTTCAATTTAAAGGTATTTTAAAAAAATTACAAACTTAACAATGTTAACAGTACTGTAATCACACAGGGTGTTTCGCACGTTCATCTGAATTCTATGGATAAATATCATTTTTCACATATTGAGAACAAAGCCAATGCCTATATTTCACTTAAGTACTCGAATATATCCATTTTCATGTTATGTATTTAAGTGCACCCCTTCCCTCCGTAACTTTCACTTACACGCCTATCTCACTTGTACGTCTTTCTTTCTTGTTCCGTTGCACCGACGCATAAGCGACAACTTACACTCATGACCGTCTTAAAAGTATCATGGGGGGGCCCCCCGGGCCAATTAATTTTTCTGAGGCCCTACCAAACAAAGTCTCGAAAATTTCAACCACATCTCATTTTTGTCAGGCCCCCGGGCCGTGCTCGGGTGGGCCAATGCCTCAAGACGGCACTGCTTACACTCACTGTATTGATATAATTTGCATGTAGTCGTACTATTTGAAATGTTTCATTTTGTGTGTATATTCTTCTCCACAGGCGTTCCTGACACAGATTGTGTCCAACTGATGAATCAGGAAACCAGAAGACCCGAGGCCTGCACTTTCATGTAAGCCGAAAACTACGAAAGTCGACATTTTTTCCCACGTTCCAGTTCTTCGTTTACTGTTTTTCAAGTCGTTGGTTGGAATTTTACCCATCATCCGTGATGAATCCGTTTAAAACTAAAGCGAAAATATCACCTTCAACTGAAATGAATTATTCCGCAAAAGTACAGACTGGTATCACCACTGGAGTAAAACAGCAGAAGAGTTCGCATAAAATGCTTGAAAAACTTGCAGAGGCGCAGACGCAAGTGTCAAAATCAACCCGCAAAATTGGCATTGTCCCAACGACACGCGAATGTAGTGTTCGCAAAAAAACGTTCCCAGCATATTCTAGTCCGAAAATCCACGCAAAAAATCACGCGAAAAAAGCGCGACATCAATGTAATCTTTGTTTCGAGGTATTTGATCGACGCGATCACTTGAAGAACCATAGGAAAGATACTCATTCCAAGAAGGCAACCTACGGATATGATGTCATTTGCAAACATTTTTATAGAGTGCACCACCTAAAACGGCAAGAGAAAGTTCACTCTGCAGATAAACCCTATGAAAGCGAACGAACATTTTCAAACCATACGGAACTAAGAAGACGCAAAAAGGTTGACATTGTACAGAACCCTTGCGAATTCCATTTCTGCACCTGTGCATTTTCAAAAGGGTCTCCTTTGAGGAGCTTGAAAGCAGTTCCCTTTGGAGGGAAACCATACGCCCGTGACGCTTGCAACCATTTTCCAGATATTTGCCGTATACATAAATACATAAAGGCTATCCCTGCTAAAGCAGACGTGGAAGCAGCGTTCAAGAAGGAGTCTAAGGAAGTTCCAAATCAGAAAAAGATCACCAAATCAAGCAAAGAACACAACCCAAAGACATACGATTGTGATGTTTGCAACAAAAAATTCCCCAGACCTTATAATCTTAAATGCCATAAAAAGATTCACGTGGAAGGGAAGGAACGCGAGTGTTACATTTGCCACAAGAGATTCAAGCGACAAGATTTCTTCAATGAGCACAAGAAGATGCACAAAGCCGAAGCCAAAAACCAGAAACTTAAGAGTCGGAAGGAACTTCAACGCAAATACAAATCACAAAATCGATCGAAGAAATTCAGCAATTCAGATTCTCAAAGCTACACAACCTCGAAACGAATCGTACCAAAATAAAATAAAAAAACTAGGCAGTGTCCCGAACACACTGCCGCAGTCAATCGTGCAAATTGAAACTAAACTAAATTTTTGAAAAATAAATGCTGTGATGGGAATCTTGATCCTTTTGCGAATTTTTTTACCTTATTTACTATGAAGATGAACAAAACAAGCCACAAATGTAACAAATTCAGCGTTTTTCATTGAGGGGTATTCGAACCAAGTCTGGGACACATACTGTATGTCCCAGTCGTAGTCAATGACGGTATACATATGTCCCACTCGTGGCAAACAATTTTCTACATACACATACTACATATTTTGGGAAATTTTATTATATGAAAGATATTCAAGTTGTATGGTGCAGGGTGAAGCATTCCAAACGTAAGCCAAAATTGCACGTTGTCCAAATACAAGGCCACAAGTGGCAAAATAGCCAACGAGGTGGCTGAGAAAAATGTGTCTATAACAAACATGGATGTCATATATTTTTAAAATGCAGCAACTCAATATATATACATGATAAAACATTATACAATTCCCATAAAATGTATCGATGGTTGTCTTATTCTAAGTATGGCTAGCTACTCGATTTACCCCAACATGTTTATCGTATTTCTTTTTAAACCTGTCGATTGTGTTAGAATTTACTACCCCCGGGGGTAAGCTATTCCATTTATTAACAACCTTATTAGAGAAAAATTCCCTGCAACACCACCCTTATCAATCGATATTGGTGTCCCCTTGTCGAAGCAGTCGATTGACGGTGTATTAATAATTCATGGTGAATCCTATCCATCCCTTCGAAGATTTTGAACACTTCGATCATATCTCCCCGACACCTGCGTTCATCCAATGTAAACATATTCAAAAAATGAAGTTTCTCTTCATAACTCAAGCCCCGAGTGCCAATAAGAGCACGTGGAACCTACTCTATATTCTGATTTTTTCCCCACTGGAATTCGGATCAAATTTTCCCAAATTTCGAGACCCTTCCCACGTAATTACAGCATTCATAAAGCGGGATCGAACCCACAATCATTCCACAGTGCAAAAACCGGTTTTGAGATGTGGTGGGTGATTTTAATGGTTGGTACTGCGTAGCCACACACAAAATCGCCGTTTTTTGTTTGGGTTTCTTTTTTGTTTTCCTTCTGCGCTGCCCTCTATCATCTTGATTCCCTGATCTGGACTTTATTATCCAATCCGGAAGTTTCTGATGCAGTTTTTAAAATATTGGGGAAATCTCCCTTAACTGAGCTTGGACGCATGCACATAGTGTGCGATTGCAATTCATGGTGTGTTTGGCTTTGCAGTTATCTTATCGTCAATGATAACAGCCATAAACCAGGTAACGAAAGGAGTTGGTTATCAAGTGCTTGAAAGTTTGTTTTCTGAGTCATTCACAGTTCGCAATTCACTCGTTACGTGCTTGAAACCGAAACCACTAACAGATTAATTCTGATAGCGTGGTATAGATGGTGGATGGCAGGAGGACTGACGCGACACCTTTTCATAAAAATATCTTTTATTTAAACTTTAAACGGCAGGACCACATAGTAAATTAATATAAAGAAAAAAAACTTTCCTCTCTCAACAACAAGCGCGGCCATTCATCAGCGCGTTCAAAAACCAACTAACTATGTATCCTTGACGACCTCGTCTCTGTGGACGGCTTTGACCGATTCCCCCACCAGTGATAGCGAGAGAAATACTTGCAGGGCAACCTGAACCTGACCCGTCTACCCAAGCGGGTGGTCATGAAAGGTTGGTCTTTGTCACTGGGAGCCTGTTGATCTTTTGAAATTGTTGCCTGCTGATACTTTGAAGTTGCTGTTGCCTGCTGATCGTTGGAATACTTGTGGACATTGAAGGGCACGTCATCACCGCAGATGTAAGCCGGTTTGATTCTGTCTATGCTTACAGATACTGGTTGACCTTTTATTAGCATTTGGAACACCTTTTCCGATCTTGACAGCACCTGGTAAGGTCCCTCGTACAGAAGTTCTAGGCCTTTCTTCACTCTGTCCGTGCGGAGGAAAATGTATGAGCAGGATAGCAGGTCTTTGCTCACAAAAACAGCAATTTTTTCATGGCGAACAGTCTGTCTTGGGCTTAAATTTTCCATGGTGTTCTTTAACTGATCAACGAAGCTTGATGGATCTGGGTGATGATGACTAGGTGCGAAAAACTCTTCTGGAAGTCGTATAGGTGCACCATACACCATTTCCGCAGCTGTAGCTTGCGAGTCCTCCTTCCAGGCGGCTCGAAAACCCAATAGAGTCGCAGGAAGCACTATTACCCAGTGGTTAGTTGCATATGAGCCTTGATAGCACACTTAAGGTCTCGATGGAAGCGTTCTACTTGATCATTTGCTTCTGGATGGTATGATGTGGTCCTCTGGCGATTGGTTCCCAAGAACTTGGTTAGAGCTTTGAACAAAAGAGATTCAAACTGGACACTTGATCAGATTTGATTCTGTTAGGTGCACCGAACCGAGCAACCCATCCAGCATAGAAAACCTTTGCCACAGTTTCAATAGAACTATCCGGCATAGGAATAGGCCATTTAGAGAAGCGATCCACACAATTAAGGCAATATTTGTAGCCTTCTGATAGAGGCAAAGGGCCTACGATATCAATGTGGACGTGTTCAAACCTGGCATCAGGTGGTGAAAATTCCTCATGTGGGCTCTTTGTATGCCATGACTCACTTTAGACTTCTGACAGTTAATGCATGTACGTGGATTCCTTAACTCCAGGATGTGACAGTCCATGCAAGGCAGTAAAGATGTCCCTACGCATCGGGGATGGAACCAGTGATCGAATGCGACCTGTAGAGACGTCACAGTATAGCTGAAGCTTTGATTCATCAACAGGAAGAGAGTGGATCTTCAAGGAAGTAGATGAAGGATTGGTGAGTAGTTGCTGAATATCCTCATCTTTGAGTTGTTCCTCTGCCATTCGTTTGAAGTCGGTGGGAGATGGTGTCTCCATGGTAGATATGGATATCCGAGACTGCAACTGCCACATTTTCTGCACCCTTGATGTGTTGGTTAATGTACGTGCCCAAGTGGTCACGTCAGCCTTCAGTGCGGACCACACGAAACGCTCTTGAACTAGTTTCACAGATTCCTTAACTCCAGGATGTGACAGTCCATGCAAGGCAGTAAAGATCTCCCTACGCATCGAAGTTTTTTAAAAAAAATGGGGAGTGTATAGGTCTCGTATATTTGGAATTTCCCTATTGCTTTCCCTATCCTTCATGTTTGAAGGCTAGAGAGTGTAACGTAAGAATGTTTATAACCATGATCAGGGCCGTCATTTCAATTTTTTCCAGGGGGTGGGGGACAAAGAACACGTAATCAATGTATGTGTGTGTATATATATATATATATATATATATATATATATATACCATTTATAGTGTATTTTCTAAAGCGAGGGGGATGGTGCCCTCCCCCAAATGACTGGCCTGGCCATATATAATTTTTAAACCATAGAAATATTCAGATGTTTTAAGAGAGTAATCGCGGTATTGGTCTCAGGAAAAGACGTAAGTACCTTCTCGACATTAATATTTTACAATGTTACATAGTATTATGCCGACGAAAAATTCAAACGATAACGTGTGGAATCACTTACCTTGTTCTCTCCAGTTCGCTGGAATGAATAAGCTCTGCTTCTGTTTCGAGTACAGCATTATAATGTGACCAAAAATCGTCTCTGTTCGAAAACTTACTTGTAAAGCTCATTTATCAAGGACAACAATGCAATCGATAAGTTACATCGATTGTTAAAAAAAAAAAAAAAAAAAAAAAACCTTTTCCACATCTCAACAATGCGCTAAAGCTAAACACATTGTTTGAAAGCATTTGATAATTTCAACATTATACAAGGCATTACCTGCTAGGGGTGATTTAGAACGTTATGGACAAAATTTTTAGGCTTGTTGTAATGACACTTTCATTATAGAATGCATGGTCACACCGCTAGATGGCGCTTTCACTGAACGCATGCGTGATTTCTTTCGAGTTTAAGAAAATTCGGACTATTTGGTTTGACGCTTCCAGTGGACGGTCGTAAAAGTCGTGAGCCCCACTAGCATTTCACGAAAGCGAATGTCAAGTCACTTCATATATAGAGAGAAAACATCAAGACACCCGTATAATAATAAATAACTTTTTAATTCCGGAAATAACAATGGTACAGCCATTGTAAAAACAATTCTCAGATCGAACGAACAGTATAGGAACAAATACCATATCACGTGCGAATTAAGTCACTAGAATATAAGTTTCCTTCAGTGGTATTTGTATGCTGGAGGAAATGTTGACTTTTCCCGTGTAGACAACAGTTTCACTTTTTATTTCGTTTAGATTCAGCGACAGAATTCAGATCAGTTGCTTCTGTGTTAATAAATGTCAGGAGCTTGGGTAATGAGAAAGATTTTTTTAGAAACTATGATAGTTGTGGAGGGCCTGGATCTTATAGCAATTACAGAATCTTGGGCAAACGATGGGGATGAATCTTTCTTACACATCTCAGGATACGATACGTTTTTGAGAAATAGATCCGATGGGGAAGGGGGTGGAGTGTTGATATACGTGAAATCATGTTTGAAGGCTAGAGAGTGTAACGTGCAGAGAAGTGATATTGAAACTATATAGGTTGAACTTGAGAACAAAAGACGTTGTTAGGCCGATACATCAAATTATGTGAGTTGGCGGCTATTTTGTACGCCAATTGTAGCGAGCGTTTTTCTGTGACGGTATTACGAAATAAGTCGTTAACCAGGAAAGGAGACGAGCAGTAGGCTCTCCCTTTAAAAATAAAGTTAGTACTATAGGAGTACGTGTTTAAGTTAAATTGTGTGATTGAATCTCATTAATGCACAGTAGTAGCATTTTTAGGTTACATTTTTAACTGAGCTATTGAACAGTTGGTCCGTCGAGCCGGAGGATAATTGAAAATGAATGCTAAATATAATCGTCAAAAAGGAACTGTAAAATCTAAAGTTACTCAACTAGAAAATTTTGCCAAGGACTTTGAGCCATCAGTGGATTCAAAACAATTACTTCATGTGAAATTGAACAATATCGCCGACATCAAAAAAAATGTTGAAGCATTGAGGAAAATATTATACGCTCAACCAGAGACTATAGACATTAGCGTGTTCGACGAAGAGCTACTGCACATAGATGAGCGACTAGAAACTCTGCAGGTAAGATTTCTTTTCTACCAAGAGTCGATGAAAAGTCATCATAAAGTTAATGTTGATGAGCGTAAAGAAATCTCTCGTATAAAATTGCCAGACATTCCTCTACCAGAATTTTCTGGCAAGTATGAGGAATTTAGTCAGTTCAAAAATCAATTTAAGTGTTTAATTGAAGGCAACGAACAATTAACCGACGTACAAAAGCTGTATTATTTGCGAGCATCATTAAAAGGGGATGCAAAAAAGCTTGAAACAGCTGACGAAAGCTATGCTTCTTTGACAACTCGTTATGAAAACAAAAGAATAGTCGTTGACACTCATATTCAAGCTTTAATAAATTGCGCTAAAGTTCAACATGAGTCAGCTAAGGAATTGCGCAATCTAATTGACAATGTAAATAGAAATTTAAGAGAGTCGAAATCATTAAAATTTGAAAGAAATGATTTATCAGACACCATGTTACTGAATGTATTAGTTCAGAAGGTAGATAAAGAATCCAGAAAGGAATATGAGTTAACATTAACAACTACCGAGGTTCCTAAACTAGACAATTTTCTGGAATTCATTGAAAAAAAGAAGTATAATGCTTGAAAGTGTCGGTAAAATAAATAGTCGTCAGCTGCAGCCTGACCACAGAATACAACCGAAAGCAAAAGCTTTCATGGTATATGATAGGGATAATATCAAAGAATATACAAGATCTTGTGTCTCTTGCAAAGGTTTTCATGCATTATATAAATGTGTAAAATTTCAAAGAATGAGTGTTTCGCAAAGATATGAATTTGTGCGAAAGCATAATTTATGCTATTCTTGCTTAAAAATTGGCCATATTACGTCTCAGTGCTTATCAAAGGTCATTTGCTCTATTTGCAATTTGAGACACCAAAAAGCAATAAAGATGTCATCCAACGAAAAAGCGAAAGCGCTTCCCCCGTACCCTCAGAGGGAGGAGCAGTAAGGGGGGGGGGCCCAACAGCCAGATGTTCTTCATAGTCTGAGCAATGTGATAAACACAAATTCATCAGCACTTCTCAGTACTGTGAATGTTAACGTCTGCGATTCCCAAGGAAAAGAGACTCGAGTTACGGCCATACTCGATAATGGTAGTCAAGTGAACATGATGACGACAAGCTGCGCCGAAGCCCTCGGGTTGAAGAAAGAAAAAGTTTATGTCCCCGTTTGTGGCATTAATGGCTTGTCACATACCGTGAAAAACAAAACTACCGGGGGTAGTCGCAAATAAAAGCGGCGAGTTCAAGAAAGAATTGGATTTTTTGATTGTATCGAAAATAACAGATTTCACCCCATCGTCTCCTCTTGATTTATCTGGCTTGAAGTGTTTCCCGAAGGAGTTGAACTTGCTGACCCACATTTTTCCAAGCCAGGGAAAATACAACTTTTGATCGGAGCAAAAATATTTTTTGAGGCATTGAAGAGCGGACAGCTGTATCTCAGCAACGAAGTGTTGCTTCAGAATTCTGTATTTGGGTACATAGTCTCCGGGACAATTTCTCACTCGTCATCTCAGCAATGCTGTTTCCTCTCGAGAGAAGTTGATGTGTTAGATCAATCTATTAGAAAGTTTTGGGAAATTGAATCTGTTGAGGAGAAGCTACCCCTGAGAAGCAAAGAAGAACTTTTTTGCGAGGATCATTTTGTAAAAACCCATCGTAGAAATGAAAGAGGGGAATATACTGTATAGTTGATCTTCCGATGAAGGAAAATGTTGAACCTGGGGAATCCATGCAATTAGCTGAGCAAAGGCTAAATTGGCTGTGGAAAAAATTGGATAAAAATCCCCAAATGTCTGTTCTTTACAAAAATTTTATGGCCGAGTATGAGGACTTGGGTCACATGCAGGAGATGATGGAGGGACATGAGGATATAGAATATGTTATGCCTCACCATGGAGTCTACAAACCTGATAGCAGTACCACTAAATTAAGAGTAGTTTTCGATGCATCAGCCCCTTCTACCAATGGGTTATCACTTAACAACTGCTTGTTAAATGGGGGTGTGGTCCAAGAAGACATCTTTTCGATACTGCTAAGATTTAGAAGACATCTTTTCGATACTGCTAAGATTTAGAAGACATCTTTTCGATACTGCTAAGATTTAGAAGACATAAAATCGCTTTCACTGCCGATGTGAAAAAGATGTACAGGCAGATCTGGGTCAATCCTGGTCATTGCAACTTACAATGCATCTTATGGAAAGAAAGTCAGTTAGATGAACCCAAACTGTACAAGTTACTAACAGTAACATATGGAACAAAATGTGCACCATATTTAGCCACTAGGGTGTTAAGGCAGTTAGCTTATGACGAACAGAAGAAATATCCTCTTGCTGCTGCCGCAACTCATACTGATTTTTATGTTATTGATATTCTAACTGGTTCTAACGATATAACAAGTGCCATTGAATTGCAGCAACAGCTGATTTCTATGTTAAAATGTGGAGGCATGGATTTACACAAGTGGTGCTCCAACGAAAATGCATTGTTGAACAATGTCCCTGTCCATGAACGAGAATATTGCTTTCAGGATCCTGAAAATGACACGGTGAAAACTTTGGGTTTAAGATGGAACCCTAAAGAAGATTGTTTTGGTTTCACTGTTGCTCCTGGTAACAACATACCTACCAAGCGTGCTGTGTTGACAGATATCGCAAAATTATTTGATTCGTTAGGTTTGCTTGGTCCTGTTCTAGTATAAGCAAAGATTTACTTGCAGAAGCTCTGGCTGTTGAAAATCGACTGGAACGATGAACTGCCGTCTCAACAATCGAAAAACTGGAGAAAATTCCGAGAAGGACTTACAAAGTTGACAAACCTCCAGATTGATCGTTTCGTCTTATCAGACTTTGCTTAAAAATTAGAAATTCGTGCATTTTCAGACGCGTCAAAGGATGCATACGGGGCTGTTGTATATGTGCGTTCTATTACTTCCGTGGGTGACGTGAAGGTGGTGCTTCTTTGTAGCAAATCCAGAGTTGCACCTCACAAAGTAGTAACCATACCACGTCTTGAACTTTGTGCCGCAGAACTGCTCTCAAAGCTTGTTGAGAAGGTGCTATCTTCTCTGCGTGTGGAAGTGGACAAGGTGTGTCTGTATACCGACTTAACAATAGTGTCGGGTTGGATCAACGCTTCATCTCATCAATTGAAGGTATTTGTTGCTAACAGGACCTCCAGAATCAAAGAAATCACCAAGAACTTCCATTGGCATCATGTGAAATCCGAAGATAATCCTGCAGACTTAATTTCAGGAGGAGTTAGCCCTGATCAAATCATCGATCAGACTATATGGTTGAATGGACCAGGGTTTCTTCATGAGAGAACTATCGACTCCACAGATGGAGCTTATCCTATTACATCCGATGCAGATTATCTCCGGGAGTTCAAGAAATATGCTGATGTGACTTTGACTCTAAATCTGAACGAAGTTTTCATGGATTCTTTATTTTGCATTACAAATAATTATGCTAAATTAATTCGCATTCTTAGTTTTGTTTTCAGGTTCATCCATAATTCGAGAAATCCACTTAACAAGCGAAAGGGTCCTTTGTCACATCAGGAACTTCAAGGTAGTATGCAATATCTAGTTCGTTGCGCACAAGAAATAGAGTTTAAAGGTGACATATCCAATCTTAGAAAAGGGAAATCGGCAACAGACAAGATAAAAAACTTACTTCCATACTTAGACGAAAAGGATATTTTGCGAGTAGGTGGTCGTTTAAGGCACAGTAAGTGATATCCAAAAACATCCGATCATATTACCATCAAAACATAAGCTCACTAGAATGATCATTGAGCATCATCATAAAAAATATTTACACATTGGTCAGCAAAATTTATTGTATTCTTTGAGGAGAGAATTTTGGCCATTACGTGGCAGAGATATGTGTCGTAAGGTTGTACATGACTGTATCACTTGTTTCAAGGTAAAACCTGTAACAGTAGAACAACTCATGGGGGATTTACCTAAAGAAAGAGTCACTGTGAACTATCCCTTTAACTGCTCTGGTGTTGACTTTTGTGGACCGTTTCTTATCAAATGTAAGGGCCAGAGAAAGGGGGTCTACCACAAGGTGTATATTTGCATTTTTGTATGCATGGTCACGAAGGCCACTCATTTGGAAATAGTGTCTGATTTGACATCCGAAGCATTTATCGCTTGCTTGAAAAGATTTGTTGCCAGGAGAGACAAACCTCAAAAAATGTTCAGCGATAATGCAAAAAAACTTCGTAAGTGCTAATAAAACTCTGAAAAATTGGTATGCTGATATTGTGCAGAGTAATAACAATCTCGTCAACTATTTATCAGCAGAGGGTATTCAGTGGCAGTTTATACCTCCCAGAGCACCCAACTTTGGTGGGAGGCCGGGGTAAAATCCTTTAAGCACCATTTGAAACGTGAAGTTGGGAATTCGAAACTAACATACGAAGAACTGTTAACTATTGTCAATCAAGTAGAGGGAATTTTAAATTCACGTCCGTTAACACCACTACCTAGTGATATAGATGATTTAGATATTCTTACGCCTGGTCATTTCCTTATTGGTCGCCCAGTCACTGCCATTGTAGAGCCATCACTGACTGATGTTAAGGAAAACAGATTGAATTTATGGCAACGTACATCTAAGTTGGTGCAAACAATCTGGAAGCATTGGCAAAATAATTATTTGAGCACTTTGCAACAACGAAATAAATGGAAAGGTTCCAAGTCCAACATCAATGTTGGAGATATGGTTGTCATGAAAGAAGAAAACCTCCCAAGTTGTAAATGGATTTTGGGAAGAGTCGTGGAGGTTTTCCAGGGTAGGGATAAATAATGAAGTGAGAATTGCAAATGTAAAAACAATGAATGGAATCTTCAAAAGATCAATATGTAAAATCGCGTTGTTGCCATTAGAAGGGTCTCGATAGAAAAAAAAAATCATTAGGTTTTTGCCTTGAAATTATAATTGTATAATATAGTACATTTGTGTATGTATATAGTGCATTTGTATTTTATATAATTAATTTTGTTTCGCAAATATGATATCTGTACTGCATCGAATTTTTGTTATATGTGAATTTCGTTTATGTATTCAAGTTTTTATATTGTCGTATTTATTGAAATTAATATTTCAATGCCGGGCGGCATGTTAGGCCGATACATCAAATTATGTGAGTTGGCGGCTATTTTGTACGCCAATTGTAGCGAGCGTTTTCTGTGACGGTATTACGAAATAAGTCGTTAACCAGGAAAGGAGACGAGCAGTAGGCTCTCCCTTTAAAAATAAATATAGTGCTATAGGAGTACGTGTTTAAGTTAAATTGTGTGATTGAATCTAATTAATGCACAGTAGTAGCATTTTTAGGTTACATTTTTAACTGAGCTATTGAACAGACGTCATAAACTTATTGTTGGGGTTTGTTACAATCCACCGAATAGGGATCCAAACTACATCGCCAAATTGCATGATGAAATTTCCTACATGTGTAAGCGTAAGAGGGTTCTCATACTGGGAGATTTCAATTACCCAGGTGTTCATTGTGAGAAACTTTCATCTAGAGATCAGAATGAAAGAGACTTTCTTAAGTTGGTGCTAGAAAATTTTTTGTATCAGCATGTATCAGAAGCCACTAGGGGTACTGCCATTTTGGATTTAGTTCTTACTAGTTCTGAGGATCTTGTTGAACATGTTTCGGTGAGGGAAGAGTTTTCTTCCAGTGATCATCGTATAGTCAGATTTCACTGTAACTTTTCCTTGGGTAAGGTTGATAACAAATGACAGGTTCCTTGTTTTCGGAGAACTAACTTTGATGTTTTGAGAGGAAGGTTAGCGGAAGTTTTCAAAGACCGGTTGGAATGAGTAGGGGTTGTAAGTCAATGGGAAGAATTTAGTACGAAGCTGTCCTCTGCTTTGCACGACGTCATACCCTTTGTTCGAAAAAAGCGCGTTTGCGCATCGCACCCTCTATGGTTCACGGATAGCGTGCGGAACCTTTATCTTGAAAAGAAAAGAGCATTCAGAGAGTATAAAAGTGGACGAGGTGACCTATCATTGTTTATTGATAAAAGAAGACTGTTGGAGAAAGCGATAAGAGATAGTAAAAAGGAAGTTGAATCTAGGTTGGCAGATAACATTGGCTCTGACCCAAAATCATTTTTTCGATACGTCAATAATGGATGTAAGGGGACCGTTGGCCCCCTCTCGATAGGAGGCTCTAGGTTAGAAAGCAATGTAGGCATGTGTAGTGCTTTCAATGACTTTTTCGCGTCGGTTTTTAATGGAGACAATGATATTCGATACACGGGTGTTGCATGGGGTAATAAAACCCTCAACGATATTCAAGTAGGAGACGTGGAGGTCCTAAATCTTCTAAGAAATGTATGATGTGCAAGCAAAGCACCAGAAGATATCTATCCCAGAGTCCTCAGGGAATATGCTAATGAATTGTTGGGGCCAGTCGCACAGATATATAGGAGTAGTGTTGCTGAGGGTATCGTCCCAAAGGATTGGAAATTTGCTAACGTTGTTCCGATATGTAAGAAGAGTAGTAGAGAAGCTGTGTCCAATTATCGTTCAGTGAGTTTGGCGAGCTCCCTCTCGAAAATTTTGGAAATTATCATCAAAAGGCAGTTTGTGAAGTGGATAGACGAGAATGGTGTATTGTCGGATAATCAGCATGGGTTCAGGAAGGGGAAGTCATGTGTAACTAACCTCCTTTGCTTCTATGATCACGTGACTAAGGCTTTGGGTAAGAGCAAAAATGTAGATGTTTACCTTGATTTCCAGAAGGCATTCGATCGGGTCCAACATGGTAAACTCTTGAAGCGTTTACACGAGATTGGAATTGGGGGCAACTTGCTGAATTGGATAGAATCGTGGTTAAGAGATAGGTCACAACGAGTTATATATATTGTGGTTATTTCACATTTTTTGTTGTACTCACAAGTGTCGTTGCGCAAAAAAAATCTACTTCTCTTGATTTGTTCACGTGGACTCAATTCGTTGGTATGCCAAAAATGATCACACGGACGCGTTTGAAATTCTATTGTGCAATAAGGAATCATGACAAATAATATCCCGCTCTAACTTCCTTTCGGTTAAGATCCAATTTAAAATGAAATAATTACAATGAGAAAAGATATAATTATGTGTCTTTATTTAAAGATATTTAAATTTTCCCAACTCTATCCAGATCATCAGAAACAAATTACCAGTTCCAAAGCTTCTAAGAAACGATTGTCGAAGCCTCTTACTCCGCGTTCGTTCTTCCTTTCAGCAGGTGCCTTCCGATGGTTCAGGAATCAAGGATCCCGCTTCACTCTGCAACTGTCGCTGTCTCTCCCTAGAACGCTCAGTAGATGTCTTAGGAGGTGGTTTGCACTTTGTTAAACCTAACTGTTCTCGCAACCTTTGCTGTCGTTCCCTCTGCCTTCTCCTACGCTCCGCAGGTGTCTTCGGCTGCAGTTTCAGTCGCAGTAACCCTTGTATTCTTAGCAGTTGCCGCTTTCTCGACCTGTATTCTCTAGAAAGTTCGGCAGATGTCTTTGGCGGCAGTTTCGGTCGCAGTAACCCCTGTTCTCTTAGCAGTTGCCGCTTCCTTTCCCTGTATTCTCTAGAACGTTCGGCAGATGTCTTTGGCGGCAGTTTCGGTCCCAGTATCCCCTGTTCTCTTAGCATTTGACGTTTTCTTTCCCTGTGTTTTCTACAACGTTCAGTTGATGTCATAGCCGGCGGTCTGGTCATCGAAAATACCTGCTCTATTCGCAGTTGGAGCTGACTTTCCTCGTGTTCACTAGAACGTTCAGTAGGTGTCTTCGGAGGTGGTTTGCACTTTGTTAAACTCAACTCCTCTTTTAAGATTCGCTGTCGCTCCCTCATCTCTCTCATACGTTCGGCAGATGTCTTCGGCGGCTGTTTCTGTCTCAGTAACCCCTGTTCTCTTAGCAGTTGCCGCTTTCTTTCCCTGCATTCTCTAGAACGTTCGGCAGATGTCTTCGGCGGCTGTTTCGGTCTCAGTAACCCCTGTTCTCTTAGCAGTTGCCGCTTTCTTTCCCTGCATTCTCTAGAACGTTCGGCAGATGTCTTTGGCGGCTGTTTCGGTCCCAGTAACCCCTGTTCTCTTAGCAGCTGACGTTGTCTTTCCCTGTACTTTTTACAACGTTCAGTTGATGTCATAGCCGGCGGTCTGGTCATCGAAAATACCTGTTCTATCTGCAGTTGAAGCTGCCTTTCCTCATGTTCTCTAGAACGTTCGGTAGATGTCTTCGGAGGTGGTTCGCGCTTTGCTAAACCCAACTCTTCTCGGAATCTTCTCTGTCGCTCCCTCTTACGTTCGGCAGGTGTCTTCGGCTGCAGTTTTGCTTCCAGTAACGCTTCTTCACTTAGCAGCTGACGTTGTCTCTCCCTGTGCTTTCTATAACGTTCAGTCGATGTCATCACCGACGGTCTAGCCATCGAAAATACCTGTTCTATTTGCAGTTGAAGCTGCCCTTCCTCGTGTTCTCTGGACCGTTTAGTCGACGCCTTCGCCAGCAGTTTGGATGTCAAGTCAAGTGGTTCCGATGTAGAATGACTGCTTTTCTCATTATCGGTACTGTTCGGGTTTTCTCCCCCTGCATTTTCCAAAAAGACATTTAAATTACTCAAGAAAAGAAATTAGAAAAGAAAGAAATATGCATTGACTATCAAATAATGCATTATATCATTTGACTAAAACTGTCAAAATACAGGGTGCGCAAAACTTCCTCCCTAGTTATTTCTAGAGTACATTGAGGTGAGTATTGATTGATGCTGGTAAAGGAAAATCAGTTTAATTGCTAGATTGAGAGAAGTTTTGTTTATGCCTTGTACACTCATCCAAGAGCACATTTGATTACATATATTTCTTAAATGTTCACGCCTCCTCGTCCAAGGCACGGAGTTTAGGTGCCCTTCGTGCGTTCCGCATCGATACCTCGGCCAACGGAAACGGATTCAGCTAATGAACATTAATATGGATACACGCCCTAACACAAAACACTCACGTCGTGAGCTGAATTTTAGTGGCAATCTTCATCATCAGAATTACTGCCACTTGAGCCCGATTAACTTATGTCCACCTCGGAATCTTCTTCCAAAGTTTTTGAACCATTTCATGTAAAATAAGATTCAGAAAGAAAAATGCATTGGAAGAAAGGTGAGCCTATGTTTTCAGAGCACGCATTCTTTCAGTACAAGACTTAAGCTCCGAGATTGACTGTTTGGTGTTATCTTTTCCATCTGCATGCATGTACGAGACAGAAATGACCTGACCAAATCTCAAATGGATAGAGACACCTATGAACTCGACTGAGTTGGGTCAACAAAGCAATCTTTTACACAATGTAAAATGAAGATTTTCAGTATCTCATCTTCCTGTGAAATTCTCATTTATTCAATTGTGAAATTCTTCATTTTATCCTTCGGCCAGTTTTTGTCTTTTTCTAGCGCTCCTTGGTAATTCAATTTTTTTTTTTTCCCTGGAACAAATTAAACGATTTTCCACTGAAAAATTTGGGAAATCGCGTTTCGGTAAAAGAACATGATTCTCCGGAACTAATTATCTTCGTTGGCCGAGGTATCACATTGCTTTTGTCTAAATAATTCGAAATTTCTTAACGTCAATTCCTAAATGTCAAACGGTTCACAAAATCCATGTGTGAATGTCTAAGTGCGGAACGGTCCAAAACTTCTTGATGTCTTAATTTGGGCTGGGAATCGATTGAAATTTTTAATTGGTCAATAAAAATGTTTAATCGACTGATTAAGCGAATATTTTTCGTAATTATATAATACTAATCGATGCTATAGAAATAAATTTCATTCATTTCACACATCTATCTATTCGCTAGGTGTAAAGATAACTTAATAGGCTGGGCACATTTTCTAAAAACGTGGAATTTCTTCATTTGGAAACTCCCCCCACCCCAAACGGTACTTGCGAGGAGAGGGGCTGATGCTTCCAAGCATACGAAAAACTACTGTTTATAATGGAGACACTTTCTTTTAGTCGTCTTCCGAAACTTCCATAAAATTTGATTGAAAATTGAAAACACACCCAGGATTTGTTGAATTGACTTCTGCTTCTCCATGCCAAAAAATTAGATCAGCGGTTCTCAACCTTTTTTTGACTCGCGGAGCCCTTTCTGGTAAAGAATAATTCTATCGCGGAGCTCCGTATTCCTATTTTTTATTTATACATCAAAATCAGTGATTTATTTTTACTATTTAAAACTATTTATAGTCACTATTTTTTTTCAAATTCACTGGTTTTTTATATTTTCCTCGAGCAGCCGCGGAGCCCCAGAGGATCCGCGGAGCACCGGTTGAGAACCAATCAACTGGATCAAAATAATGATGCAGATATTTTTAAATACTTCAGTTATAAAAAATGTTATTCATAGGTAAAATCAATCATATATATTGCTGTCCCGCCCCTAGAGGCATACAGCGGATAACTCATAGGTACATAATTCAAAGACATGTAATCGGTTTCGTTAAACAAATCAAGTTAAATTAAAAACTTTTCGCGCAAATTTCAATTGAATTTTAATCGGACTGATTAGCTGAACTTTTTCAACTGCGATTAACAACAACTGATCGATTAACTAACCCATAAATCGATTAATCGGACCAGCCCTGGTTTTAATGCCAAATCATTCAGAACTTCTTGATGTGAATGTCTTAATTCAAACGGTTCAAAATTTTTGGAATCCAGATCGTTTCAACAAGCAGCGGGTAGGGGAGGGGAAGCACACACAACTCATACTATAAGAAGATTGCTCGGAATACTCAGACATATGTTCCCATGACGTTATCTTTCGCCAATTTTTTTCCATGCGTGCGGATTGTAGGTATGGGAGCCGTTCAAGATATCACGTCAGCAGATTTTTAGCCATTTTTGACCCCCACCCCCTTGTTAGCAAAATTTCGTCACACTTCACCCTACCTCCTAAGACACATTGGGATCAGACACGTACGCGGGGGGAGGAGCTCATTATGACCCCCCCCCCCGCGATGATAAAAAAAAAATATTTTTTTTCATAATGTCAATGCCATTTGAAGGCTAAAAATTCAAAATTTCTTTTCAAGAAATTCATTGTGGCAGACCCTCTAAGCCAGTGGTTCTCAACCTTTGGAAGCCCGCGGCCCGGTTTCATTCATTCTTATGAGTGGAAGGCCCGGTCAAACACATGATTAACGGAACATGAATGGAGGAAAAGGAAACGGCAGATCAGTCACGGCCCAGTACCGGGCCGCGGCCCGGCTGTTGAGAAACACTGCTCTAAGCCATATTTGTTGAACCCATGACCCGCGGTCCAAATGTGGCCTTTGGGGTTATCTGATGTGACCCGCCACCTCAAACCTAATTTTGTAAAAATGAAATAAGCGGCAAATTTATAGATCAATTAGGCAACCCGTGGCACATTTCTAGATCATTCAAGTAAGCCCGTGGCACATTTTCAGATCACTCAAGTAAGCCCGCGGCACATTTTCAGATCACTCAAGTAGGCCTGTGGCACGTTTATAGATCACTTAAGTGACCCACGGCACAGCTCCAGAACACTTAAACGGTCTGTGGCACATTTAGAGATCACTTATGTGGCACAGTTTTGGAGCACTTAAGCGGCTCGCAGTGCAGTTCTACATCACTCAAGTTATCCGCGGGACATTCCCAGATTATTTAAGTGATCCGCGGCATACTTGCAGATCATTTAAGTGGAGCACGGCACAGTTCCAGAGCACTTAAGCAGCCCGCTACACATTTCTAGAACACTCGAGCAGCCCGGTCACATTTCCAGATCACTTGAAGGATCAGCGGGATATTTAGAGATCGCGAAAGTGGTTCAATAGGGGACTTAGCAATAGAAAGAATATTAGTTTAGGTGCCCACAAACTAAGGAAATATTTTTGTCGTTTTTGGTACACCTCCAGTAAGATGTCACTAGGAATATCTCATATTTTCATAAAGGGTGGTCGATGACGTAAGCATTATCCAAACACACCCCCCCCCCCGTCATCAAGTCAACAAATCCGGACACCCCCCCCCCATCGATGCTGACGTAATACTAGAATGGCCCCTATGTGGTAGGACAACAAGAATGAAATTTCTTTACTTCCTACCACGTGTTTCTTTATGTAATCATTCAAAATAGGAAGCGAGTTCCGGCACACCCTGTATTTGAAAAATTATTCACGGCAGCAAAGATTATAAGCTTCTTTTTATATCCGGACTGGACAAACCCCAGGCGCCAAGTCACCACGGCGACTAAAAAATTGGCACTTGCGCATAAAATTTCCCTTTTGTGCAGTTACTAAAGTGTAGGCTGAGAGAAGCACAAAATGTTTGGAATTTAGAACAGCATACCTGCGAACGTGCAAGAGGGTCTCTATGCACGAAAAAGTCAACGAAAGCATAATTTTTTTTCTTCGGTAAAATAATTTTTGGTGCCTAAAATTTTTTGCGATTTGTCCAGCCGTTTTATATAGCCTATACAGCGATACCTCGGCTAACGAAAGCCTCGGCATACAATTTTTTCCGCTAACGAAGATTTTTTCTGAACAGAGTAGTAGTACAGTACCTTGCTTTTCCCTCACTCATCTACAAACTTGTTTTGCATTTTTTTTTTACTTGTTCTCTTTCTCACTTCTATGTACAGTATACATAGCTGCCAACTTTTGAAAATGAAAATTAGGGAGATTTTCGCGCGGGGACCCGTATTTTATAGTAAAACCACTCACTAATAAATACAAAAGGGATTTTTTTAAATAAAATAGCATAGCTGCCAACTTTTGAAAATGAAAATTCGGGAGATTTTCGCGCAAACCCGTATTTTATGCTAAAACCACTCCCTAATAAATACAATAGGGATTTCTCCAAATAAAATAGGGATTTTCCAAACATAAAAGTTAAAGCGTAGGGAATAAAATCCCTACTCAAAAACTGAAGTCAAATTAAAATAGGGGTTTTACACACATGGAAGTTAAACCCTTGGGAATAAAATTCCTACGCAAAAAACAAGTGAAATTGGAGGCCAAAACTTCAATGATGTAAAAATAAATATTGTGTTCCATCAGAAACGCTGTGAACAAACATTCTGCGCGAATGACCCCAAAATCATCGGAAGATGAAGGAAAACACCGTCAATTTTTGAAGAACACTGACTTTTTGTGACACTTGCTTGATGTTTTTTTTTTCATTTCAGGAGTGATGATGGCAGTCTTTCCATGACCGTTGTTTATGTCCGTAACACAACTTGCACAAAAAGGAAAAGTCGGCCCTCTTCTGGAACGTTTAATGAAAGGAAATTCATCGGAATAAGTATCTTTAAAATTGATTAAATATGTTTTTGCTTATCAGTATTCATGCTTTGTTATATCGCACGTACGTAAATTCAACAAAAGAAATTTTGACCATATACGCGTCACTATAATCTTATCCAATTATTATGCAGGACTATTGGCTGCTAAGCCATTTCCCTGCAGGATAAGACAAACAACTTTTTTGTTACCATCAGAGGGTTTGTAAAACTTCCTTAAAAAGGGAATATCCCCATTTACGACGTGTGACGGCATTTCGAAAGGGAAAAAAAAAGAGGCTTCATGCAGGGCCGTCTCTATTCCCTATTCTAGAAGAGACGGCCCTGGCTTCATGCCCCACAAGAAATTTCTTAGGGATTGTTTTCATAAGCGGGGATTTTTTTTAATGAAGTAGGGAATGTTTAGGGACAATTAGGGATTTTTGTGATTTTCGTAAAAATTCGGGAGATTTAAGAACTTTTCGGGAGGTCGAGCGATGAAGCTAAAATTCGGGAGATTCCCGAAAAATTCGGGAGACTTGGCAGCTATGAAATAGGGATTTTTCCACACACAAAGGTTAAACCCTACGGAATAAAATCCCTACGCAATAAACAAGAGAAATTGGAGGCCAAAACTTCAATGGTGATCTAAAAAAAAATATTGTGTTCAATCAGAAACGACGTGAACAAACATTTCTGCGCGAATGGCCCCAAAATCATTGGAAGATGAAGGCGAAAAAGCGACAATTTTTGAAGAACACTGACTTTTTGTGACGCTTGCTTGATGGATTTTTTTGATCTCACATGGGGGGATGATGTCGGTCTTTCCACCATGACCGATGTTTATGTCCTTAACTAGGCTGACCATATTTCCTCGAGAGAAATACGGGACATTGCCAATTATTGCCAAAGTCGCCAAATATTGTTGAAATAACGGAGAAATCACAATGGCGGGAAATGCAGCATTACTGCTAATTGCGGTGGATTAAAATGAATTCCACGAAAAAAAATTTTCACTAAGACAAATGTGGGAGATTCATATACTCATTTATAGTTGCAGTTATCATAATATAATTTATAAGTTGAAAATAATTTCAATCTTTGACTTCAATAAAGAATAAAAATTCAAGTAGGCTTCGTGCAAAATACGGGAAAAACCGGGACAGCCAAAAAAACAGAAAATACGGGACGTATGGTCACCCTATCCTTAACGTAACTTGTACAAAAAGAAAAAGTCGGCCTTTTTCTGAAACGTTTGATGAAAGGAAATTCATCGGAATAAGTATCTTTAAAATTGATTAAACATTTTTTTGCTCATCAGTATTCGTGTTTTGTTATTGCACTAACGTAACTTCAACAAAAGAGTAAATTTTGACCACATGCGCGTCACTATAATCTTTAATTATTAACCAGGACTATTGGCTGCTAAGCTATTTCCCTGCACAATAAGACAAACAACTTTTCTCGTTACCATCAGAGGGTTTGTAAAACTTCCTTGTGAAAAACTTTTTAAATGAAGTACGGAATTTTTAGGGACAATTAGCTATTTTTTGTGATTTTCGTAAAAAATCGGGAGATTTAAGAACTTTTCGGGAGATCGAGAGATGAAGTTAAAATTCGGGAGACCTGGCAGCTTATGTGTATATAACGGTAGGATTAATTCTAAGAGAGATATATAAAAAGCCCCGTTCACGTGGGCAATGGAAAAAGTGGGTTTCAAACTCGCTCCAAGAATTTTCACCAATGACTGCTCTCCATTTCTTTCCTGACAAAGGAAAAAAAGTCGCTAAGCGAGTGCTAGCACTCCTAATGCTACCGCAATATTTGCACATGTGAACGGGACTTGTGTGTGTGTGCGGGGGAAAAAAGTGGGGGGGGAGAGCTGAGCAGAACAGATCCACCATTGTTCTCAAGTTTGCTTGTTATCAGTTGATCGTTATCTCGTTGAGATATCACGATGGTGCTGGGAGAAGGGGAGGGATACAGACACGCAAATTTGTTTCGTAGGGTTGCAATAAGTTTCGCATTGAGGTAAAAAAGAGGTTCAAGGAACAGAAAGCTTCATTGAAGTCATTCCTCTGGCATTTGGACGCAAGATTACGTCCTAGATCGTAAAGAGGTTAAGAACATATGGAATTAATAAAAAAAAATGTAAACAGAAAACGGTTCATTTTTGTTTTAATGATTTGATGAATGCTCATTGATTTTATTTAAATTATATTTTTTTATTTAAAATAGATTTTTCCAATCATCGCCCTCAACTCAAGCCAATAGTATCGACTACCTCTTGTGTGCCACGCCCCTAGGGGGCACTACAGGTGCCATCGGCCTCTTCCCCCCCCCCTTTTGTTGGTCAGGTCAATAACTATTGATGGAAAGGGGGTAGTTCGTATTTTCACCACTAGATGGCGCCACCGAAAAGCCGGTAAATTTCCCCCCCCCTTTTCCTGCCTTCCCCCTTTCATTCTACTACGGCCTTATCGCTATTACCAACAAAGATGGTTCCTCAAGGAATGGAAGATAATCTGTTGATGCAAGATCCAAGGAAGACATTGTCCTTCACAATAGTCCTCGAATCTTGTAGCACAGATGGCCACTTTTCCTCCATTCTCTGGACACCACCATATTTTTGTTGGCACAGTACAGAGTAATCCTTTGCAAGGATAAGGCAGACTCACGGTGAACACCCGCGCATTTTTTTCGTCCAAAACCTTTCAGTGTTTCATCTTTATAGTTTTGAATTTTTTTAAACCATTTTTCATCATTTTCAATGTTTTCTTTCATTCATTCATTTTTTTAAAGTATAATTATTTTACTGAATAAACAGATTGTAATACTTGTAATTAATAGTTTCTCTTCCACTATTGATGATATGCCTTCTTTCCACCTTTTATTTATATCTGCCCTGAACGACATTTTTGGGTGGTAAACATATCGAATGGTCAAGATTGCGTCGTAATATAGGTTCTTGAAGTTAAGAGTGAACACCCAAATTTTGCTGACGCTGACTTAATCGTCTTTTTTGAACAGTAAATTTTACCATCCGCATACGTTTCAAGTGAATTTAAAGTGACAAAATTTGCCTAAATCAAAGTATAACCCCCAGAATTAACAGTCATATATGTAAGGTTTACTGAGTATTTAATGGTATTGGAGTTTTGTAATCGCGTTGATGTTCAGAAATTCGAGATAACAGTTATCAAGCACTGTTGTAATTTCACCGACTCGTAAAATTCATGAGAAAAAAAACCTTGAAGAAACATAGAGATAATATTTTATAGCACGACAGTGTGTTGATAAACATGGGAAAAATATGTCAGTGTCTTGTTATCAAAAAAAAAAAAAATTGGTAATTTTGAAAGGGAAAAATCACGAAATCAAGGAAAATATGTCAAAAGGTATTAATGCTTGGAAAGAACGCCGAGTGAAAGACCCGTATTAAACCTCATGATATTGAACATCTTTCGAAAATCACGTAAATCAAAAGCCATTTGAAAAAATTTAGTTTTGAAAAAGAAAAATTCATATGGTTTTTTTATTTTTCTTTTAAAAAAAGATAAAAAAACATTGAAAGTTGAAATAATTTATCTTCCACTCTATTGTGTGTGACATACGCTTTCTTTTTACTTAAAAGTGTAAAACCATTTAGTTTTTTTTCTCAGTGGTATAAATGGTTTTTTTATTTTGATGTTACATTATTCCTACTAGAAGTAAGTTGTTTTTCCAAAGTACAGTTGGATCATACATACTTGCATTTATTTTTTCTCATATCATTTACTTAATTTACTTGACAAAGTTTTTTTTTTCCTTTTTCTTGTGAATAGAGAGTATGTGACTGCCTTAGAGAAACTATTTTTTTCCCCTCTTGTGTGCTAATTAAAAATAAAGTCTGTGCCTCTGTGTGGTGAGTTCTTATTAGAACTTTGTGAGACATGCTTATATGTATGTGATTCTTTCAATTTCCTGAGCTCTTGAAAAGAACTCGTAAGATATGTTTATATGCGACACCTTTCTCATATTTGTAGCCCTCGAAAGAGCTTTGTCTATTGTTTTTCTTTTTTGAAATTGTTTTCTTGTTTCCAGTGATAGAATAGTACTCTAGCATATGGAGATTTCGTTGTCACTGTCGTAGGATTTATAAGATGAATCCGTGATGGTGATTGTTTCGTCTGATAAGGCTTGCGTATTGGTTTCCATAGCCACCTCATAATCATCAATGATTTGGACCATCTGAATCATCATCTATGAGCTGAACTTCATCTTCTTCTCGAACATTGTTCAATATCTTGTCTGCCTCTCTGAGCCATTTCAAGATTTTTTAAAACCTGTTCCAGTTTATCTTGAATTGGGGTCTACAACCACGAACGCAACGGAAAAAAAATACATATAAAAGAAAAATAATAATAAAATAAACATTTTCCACAGATATCCGGGAACAAAAAAAAACTGGCAATGATGAAAAATAAAAAATGACGAAGCACATAATGTTAACTTCCCAACAAGAACAATTATTAACGACTATAGAAATGAAAACTGATAGAAGAAAAAAACGGATGTAAAAATGCATTTAAAAAGATTTAATTGTAGATAATTGAAGGGTGAAAAACGCATAATTTTTTTTTAAAATAGCGTGGAGTTAATGGAGTTCTGTGTTGTCTGTTTAGTGCAGAACCTATCCACGTTTTATACCAGTAAACTTCATCTTTTGGACAGTGCATGTCATCCCCCCATTATGGCACGCACAATTCACTGATGTATGGAGCAACCAGCTCCTCCGTCTCATAATTTTCCACCATCGCCTTCAGCTTGCTAGCTTTGGGACATCCAAAGTTCTGTAAGTTGAGGCATGGTATATTCAGTTTTTTGTGGAAGGTCCTTTTTACAACAGCCACCCACGAAACAGGTTGACAAACCCATCGACAGGACGATTCATGCTAACCACTGCGTACTCGCGGACGAATCATGTTTTGGTAATCGGGTTTGGAAACCCCTTCAAGTCTATTATCAAGCAGATTTGTTCTAGGAGCATCTTAGCCTATGGAAGAAAAAAATCTATAATCAGGTCAGCCACATGAGGTCTTATCATTAACTTTCTAAAAAATGAATAAATAAACCGAATCATCGTGTTTTTTTAAAACTTTTAACTAGAGAGAGCCCATGTGTGGGTCAGGGACAAATACGATATAAGGAAAAACTAATGGGCAATTTTTCCATTAGCGTAAGATAAAAAAAAAACCGGTATGGTTAGGAACACGTTCAGACATGATGAAAAAGTATAGAAGAAGCAGCGGATAATAATGAAAGAAAAATAGTAGTTACCTCCACAGTCCTTGTTTCTGAACGTTGTGCGGACATGACGGAAAAAAAACCGCGCAAAAGTAAGTGTTGCAAAAAAGCCAACAGTAAAATCTGTATCAGTAAAAATAGGTTGTTGGGATACTTAAACATACTTGGAGTTCGACTGGACATTTTTTCACACGAATGGTCAATGTTAACAGCCAATTTTAGGGATCCTATATCGCAAAGAAAGAACACAATAGCCCTGCACAGGAACCAATAGAAAACAGCGAGGTAGGATCCCATCCCCCTCGTAAACCGTACTGGACTCTGAAAAGTTGGTTAGAGTAAAACCAAATCAAAATCAATTGTTCAGGCCCGTCACTTTTCTTTCAAACCAAGCACAACTCAGGTCTATCACCATCTATGGGCGATTTACTACCTAGTGAGTTCTGCCGGAAGTGTAACTGTGCGTGTACCCTAACAGTCTGAGTGCGTATGTAATGTTGCCCCGAGCAGAGGCAAACATCCATCGGTCAAGCCAGCCAAGGGTTTTTGCTATCTGCATCACAAATGCCTAGTCGAACATAAGTTTGACTGGGACCTCTTGGACGCCAACATCGAGGAATCAAAGCTCAATAGATGGCCGCATCTCGTACCCGGATGACGTCCAACAGAATATTGAGGCAGGAATTGCCTTCTTGTATTCCATCAAAGAGGACCATTTCTTCCAGTCCAACTCAAAGCGGGACTGTAAAGACGGGCAATCCTTCATTGACGCTCTAAGAGGTCATCAAGTCAGAAACTAATTTCTGCTCGAGGATGAACATTACACAAGCTGAGGGACACCCAGTGTTCTCACTCCAGGTCTGATCCCCCAGAGGAAAAGGATTCTCCAGATCCTTGTGCTGAAATCCCTCCCATTTATTTCTAGGTTCAAGTTGCCGGAATTAATTTCTGAGGTAATCACAGAACATCCAATGGAAATTGCTGCTCCTGGCACCGAAAAACCAAGTCTACATGCAGAGGAGAAATCTCTCTCCATAACGACAGACCAAATCTCGTCACAAGCAGTTTCTGCAACAAACAACAACATTGGTCAATCTGATCCTCTCAGCTGTTCAGAGGAGAATTCGATGCTCAAAATCACCAGCAACGGTCAATGGATTCAAACTGACATCCATCTATCCTGGCTATGTTTGCATCTATTTCAGGTGAAATTATTTGGCCGAAAGATTGAAATTAAATTTCAGTCTAAAAATGACTTCAATGCAGTACACGCCTGGCTGACGAAGGAACGACAAATTGCAGCGCCGAAAGAGAAGAACTCAAATTTCTTCGCCGTCCTCCTGAGAGGCCTTGAGGTTCAAACCACACCATCAGAACTGAAATCTGCCCTGGAAAAACCGGGCTTCCTGGCTCACAAACTCGAGATTTTTCGGAAGAAAGCCCATGGGGAAACTTGGAAAATTACTCTCCGCAAGACGGATGAAAACCTTCTCATCATACAGCTTCATAGTCTTCTTCATATGGAAGTGACAGTGGAAAATTCATCCGCAACTTCCATGCCTTTCAGTGTCACCGATGCCTCAGATTTTCGCACTTTGCAACATCCTGTTCAGTGAATACAGGTGTATCACGAGCCCGGTCAATGCAGCAAAGTGCAGGGATCCGATACACCGACCTGCATTCTATGCCTGGGCCCCCAACCGGCAAACTACAAGAAATGCCCAGAATTTCTTAAAATTCGGAAAAAGAACGATACCATCAGTTCTACCAAACAAGTCAAAACAGCTAACATTTTGTCACACACTTTCACGTCAAGAAAACCAACTTCAGTGACCGCTTTCCTGCCACGTCCTGTCATCCTGAAATACCAAAACTGTCTCGAAAGGAAGACCGACGGCAACTTCCGCCTCACTATCTAAAGAATCCCCATCGGTACAAGCTCCGGCTACCGAGGAGCCAACAAACGTCGCCTCACCAAAGACGCCGAGCCAAGAGAAATTCTCTCGTTTGTTAAGAAACCAGTTGAAGATCTCTGCTCCATTTTTGCTCTCATTGCTGCAGAAAATATGGCTGATGGAATCTCGCTGAATCGCTTCCGAGACTTTACCATCACTGCCGAGAAACTACGAAAGATGGTCTCAAGACGGACTTTAGGCCTAGGCTTATATTTAATCAATTTTTTTCTTTTCAGATGCTTTCTCTCTCTCTCTCTCCTTATTCTTTCCCAGTATCCTTTCAAATATAATTCTCAAAAACTTCCTTTTTTAACAAACATTTTGCATTATTTTATAACTTTACTTCTCTCAACCGAGTAGGATTTCTTCCTCTTTTTTGCAAAATTCTCTTCAGCTTGTCCTACGCAGTAGAGAAGGAACCAGCCAATACCGGAGCTGTAACCAAAATGGGCCAATCGCAGAGGACCAGCGTCTTTCCGGCCTTCTGGACATAGCGAAAACTTCTTCTCTTCTTCACTTACACGACTAACACACTACAGTTGTGGTGGCATTTTCTCATCTTTCCATGAATAACTTATTCCAATTATTCCAAATTTTTCTTTTCCCATATTTGCTGATCTTAACGTACCAAATTTCGACCTGCATAAATTTAGCGTAGAACTTCACGGATTTCCCAACCGGACCGGCCTTTGAGAAATTTTTTCTCATGCTTCATCAGCCTGCCACCTTTTGTAAGCCGCTACGATAACTCATAGAGCAGGACTCGGCGAACTCTCCCCCCCCCCCCGCAACGTTGGTTAGTTCTTTTACAATGTGAGTGACATCGTCATGGTAAACATTGGCACCCGAGAAAAACATTCCGACATGATCCTGCATGATTTCAGTAAGGAGAGCTCATCAGTATGAAATATAATAAAATGCAAAAGAATGTATAACGATAGTCTTGGATCTAGCACGAGAGCAAATAGAAATCTACATTCTGAGAAGTTCACAAAATTATCACAGCTATATGAATGCAAAATCTTGTAATTTTCAAAAAAAAAAAATATATGCTGAAATTTCTTGATTACAAAAAAAAAAAGTTTCTCATGAAAATATATTTGGAACATCAGAATGCAATTTGACTAATAACTAGTGCAAAACTGTTGACCGTAAATGTAAGAAAAAACTCAATTTATATGACCACTGATAATGTACAAGAATCTAAATTACTATCCAGTAATACTCCGATTTGAGCGATTTCGGTTCTCTGTGAAAAGTACAAATTTCTCAAATTCAATCATAATTACTGGATTATTGCCGAAATAGTAAATTTTATTAAGTGAAAAATCAAAATAAGGAGAAACAAAGATAAAAATAACAACTCTGTCGATCTCGCTATAACTTTTCTTTTCCAAAAACCGTAACTAAAAACGTTTTAAGCGGTAATTGTCAAATAAAAAAATTGTAAGACATAGTTTTATATCTATCATAGCTTTTTTTATACCGTCTTCAATTTATTAACAAACATAATGGTACATATAGTTTAACTTAAGCAAAGAGGAAACAGTAACAATCAAGTTACCGTAAAATCTGAATAACATCACATAGCACATTTTCTTGCCGTTCCATAAAATATCGAAAAGTTTCCAATCCTTCAATTGTTTCTGCTAACGTTGCAACTGGTGTGACTGGTTATCATCTACAAATTTCGGAATTTTTTATTTCTTTTTCCTCTAAACTTAGAGCTTTTCTTTTTATCTTGCTCTAAGAGATGCTCCGGTAGAATCTAACGCTATCGTTGCTACATCTCCCGAAATTTCAAAGGCCTTGAAAGCACTGTATTAGCTGTTCTGTGAAGAATTAAATTCCAAGAAGTACAGTTGGGAAATCCGATTTTTTCCTATCTGAAAAAGTCACTTTTAAATGCTACTTGATGCTGACATCTGAAAATCTGTCAATTTATTTATGTTTTGCGTCCATGCCACTTTTTTTGCAGCTTGATTTTAAAAATAAGTGGTATACGTTTTTAAGTCAACAAAAATAGAAAAATACCATAAATGAAACTAAGAAAAATAAAATTAAAATGTTACGTGATTAATAAAATGAATAAATTAAAATAGAATAATATAATAACCTTTTTCATCAATAGTTATTGATCTCAACAACAATAGAGGGAGGACAAAAGGGGAAGAAGAAGCCGATGGCACTTGAAGCACCCCCTAGCGGCGTGGCACACAAGGGAGGTTGATACTACTTAAGCCAACCCATAGGATCCTATGTTATACCCGTAGCTTCCACCACCCCCTGAAACTTTCTATCACCTCAGGGAGGCAATATTGGCCACTTGGGAAGCAATGCTCTGATAGATTTGCTTAACAGTTACTACTTTGACAAAATACCACACAATTTTTTTAACCATAAATCTCTTGTGGATAAATTCTGCCATTGAGTTCTGAGTGCAGCTTTACTGTATAGATGCAATCCTTATGTTTGGGGGGGGGAGCGGGCGGGCAACAGTCAATACAGGATGGTTTCATTACAAAGGTGAAAGTGAAAATAAGTAGTCTTAATAGCCTTGTGAATAATCAAAAATATTCTACAAGTTCCCACCACTGGGAGGAACAGTAGCAGTTTTTGACAAAAAAAAAAATTTTCGATTCCTGTATAAGCTGAAATTGGATTCTTACAACCGATGATTTTTCTATATTAAAAGAGCGTTTGGTTTTTGTTTTGCCAATTTGATTCTTATAACCAGTTATTTTTATAACCGGTGGCTATTGTACTTCATTTTCACCATTTATGGAATACTTAGTAACATATTTTCCATTGATTATAAATGTTTCATTCCATTAAAACATTATGTGTATAATAGTTGGCATGTAAAGCGTAATATTCGATTAATCAGGAAAAAGTCATTGAAATGATCATTACTAAGTGGAGAACTTTAACATTGTCTCTATGGGAGAAATTTTGGTACCTCAGGATTCTATCTATTTTTGCAGGGGTAACTTTATCTGCAATCCAATTAAGCAAAGCCGACTGTATATGAATCGACATCATCCTGTCCAGTTCAGGAAAATTCACTGGCAACAATTAACCACTAAGAAAGTTCATTGATGGAAAAAATTCACTGACTAACAATTCCACAGAAGTCAGTGAGCCAATAAGTGAGTGAGGAATGACCGAGTGAGTGAATCAGCAAATGATACTGCAGTTAATGAGTGAGTGACAGAGTAGTTAGTGTTGGTGAGTGAACGACTGACAGCAACCTAGATATAGAGTAAGTGACCTAGTGAGTGAGTGCCATTAGGAGCAACCCAGTGGTAGACCGAGGGATCTAATGAGTAAGTGGTCTAGTGATTGAGTAAGCACCCTAGTTAGTAAGTGAATGACCTGGAGATTGCGTGTGTGTCCCTGGGTGAACGACATAGTCAGCAAGTGACAGAGTGAGCAACCAGGTGGTTGAGCATATAACAGAGCAAGCAACCGAGTTGATGATAGAATGAGTGACCTAGTGAGTGAATGACAAAATGAGCAACCTTGGGAGTGAGCAATATAGTGAGCAACCTAATGAGTGACAGAGGGAGCAATTCAGTGAGTGATAGAATGAGCTACCTAGTGACTGACTGAGTGACCTTGTGAGTGAGCGAGCTAGCTAGCTCTAGTGACAGGCCAATTTCCCTCGTTCATTCACTCACTTGTTCACGCGATCATTCATTCATTCATGAGGAGCTGAAGTCTTTGAATTTTCCCAAGGATGAATTTTCTATTTGGTGAACTGTCGGCTGGTGTATTTTCTGGACATGATCCGCCCCCCCCCCCCAATCTTTGAAGTCTATCTCTACCTATGGCTATTGTCATGTTAAGTCAATAAAAATTTTCCAAGGTAGAAATATATCACGAAAGAAATCTTCGTTAGCCGAGAAATAGAAACCATCAAAGCCAAGGAATCACTGCAGTGGCATTAACTTTGATACATTACAACAACTGAAATATGTATCATACTCTGATTAACAAAAACAAAAAAATATATATATCAAGTCAACCCTCAGTTTTTTTTGGTTTTTTTTTTGGACAGAAAACGTTACAAAATACAAAAGAAAGACAAAAATGCATAAAAGACACACAAACATGGACATACATATATACAACCACTTTGTGACCACTTTTGACTCTCAAGGGACTGCTTGTCCTTCCAGAAGGCCGAAAATAATTTATATTATATATTTTTATTTTTCAAAGCAACCTTCTTTATCATCCTATTATCATAAACAGTAATCATTTATACACACACGTGTACACACACAATAATTAAATTTGTATAATATGTCGTAAAAATTTTAAGTTAAAATAATTATATCTTGTTCTTAGTATTATCTCTTCGAATTTTGATGAGTAGTGATCATGTAAATTGATGAAAATATACATATTTTGGATAGATATCTCTATGCTCAAAAATAAAACATGTGTATTGTAGGGGGGGAAATCTTTTTAAATGCAAATATTTCTATTGGATTAGTGTTTCAAAAAAAATAGTCTTGACGAAATCAAAAACATTATAATTTAATCTCTTATTAGTATGATTAGCAGCTTGATATTGATTTAATATTTTTGGTAAAGTGTAACTAAAACTTTTTGACTAGAGTTTTATTTGTTTTTGGCACTTGATATTCAACCTACTTAATCTAGTTGATGATGTATTTTGATTCTTTATGAACCATTCTTCATTTGCTATAACAAATTTTATTATTCTGTATATATAGTTTTGTCTTATGGATAATGCATGGCACTCAGATTTGTTTTGGTTAGAGAGGGATTAGTTTTTATTGCAAATCTGATTTTATTATATATATTGTCTAATTTATTTATGTTAGTATAGTATGCACCTCCTCAAGCAGATTCCATGTTACAATTGAGTATATCCATGCATAAAATATATCTTTAAAAAAATCTTCATCTATTGTATTTTTGAGTCTATATAATACTGTTGCGAAAGTTTGAATTTTTTTTAGTTATTTCTTCACAGTGCAAATTCCATTTGAGATCGTCCTGTATTGTTTTATGCCCAGATATAATCGAAAAATCTGTTTATTTCTTGGCAGTTACAGAGTGGTATGCTTTGACTATGGGAATGGTCATGAATATGTATATTTTCAATATTATTTGTCTGTTTGTCTTTAAGCAAATATATTTAGTTTCCCGAATATTTATCTGCAGTTTGTTTTTACTTGGCCAACTATTTACTTTGAAAAGGTCTCTCTTCTACTTTTTTAAATAAATGTTCTCTATTTCCATTTCTTCTACATATAGTACTGTATTGTCAGCGAAAGATGTTAAGTTTCTATTTCGTTTAAGTTTGCAAAATTTGTTTATGTATATGAGGAAAAGTACACGTCCTGGAACTGATCCCTGAAGTACACCCTTTTTTAGTTCCAAAAACTAGTACATTTTTGGAACTGCTGTGCAATACCAACTGCTTGTTGTCTATTGTAATAATATGTTTCAAACTATTTCAATAGATTGCCACGTATGCCAAAGTTTCTTAGCCAGGATATTAAGGTCAGTGTAATTAAAAGCTCTTTTTAGATCTAAGAATATGATTACTGAATATTTTTTTAGGTTATATCTATTGTTTAATCACTTGCATGAATCAATTATAGCTATTTTTGTATTTTTTTTTTCTTTTGGAATCCATATTGATTAGATGCAAAAAAAATTTGGATTTAGAAAATTTAGCAGTTGTTTCTTTATACATTTTTCTATAATCTTTTAAAAAACAAATAGAATAGAAATTTGTCCGTAATTTATTAAATCAGTTGCATCTCCTTTTTTATAAATGGGGTGGGGGTGTATCAGGGAATATTTGAGTTCGGGATAAAAAAGTCAGTTTGATATTGATGAATTTGAGATTTTTTACTACATCTAAATATGTTGAAAAATTTTCAATCATTTTAGGGGTAATTTTATCATATCCACTTGATTTGTTTTCTTCTATTAATTTGATTACATCCTTTATTATTTCATCACTGGTTTCAAAATAAAACATGGAATTACTTGCATTATTATTTGTTTTTGTTGTGCAAAAATCATGCTCATTTTTTTCTACATCCTCTAAATTTCTGTTTATGAAATCGACATTGAAAGACATTTTTGAAGCACATTGGAATTCTGGTAATATGATATTCTTCACATTTTTGTTCAAGATGGTTTCACTGATATATTTCCATTTCTTTCTTTCAAATCGAGCACAACTTAGGTCTATCACCACCTATGGGGGATTTACTACCTAGTGAGTTGTGACAGAAGTGTAACTGTGTGTGTACCTAGTCTGAGTGCGTATGTAGTGTTGTATTTGATTTTTCAGTGCTGCCATCTATATTTCAGAAGTGAAATGAGTGATGCGTTATGATTAAATTACATTTGTACTGTTTGTAGGTCTGTTGCTCTCTGGCGAGACTTTTTAAAAGGGGAGATCAGCTTGCATTCGCGTCTTGAAGTTGGGAACCACAGAAATCCAATTTTCTGTCGTAGTTCTTGTATTCTATTTCAAAGGATACTATATTTGGATACTTTTGTATTTTTTGTACAACTTTTCTTTGTAGTTCACTCTGTCTATAACTTCCTTGGTAATCCATTTTTTTCCTTGGATTTTTCTATAACTGTTTTAGAACCATAGATTCAAGTTCAATGTTATCACATCCATGAATCTTTTGTATTTATTTTGAGTATTACTCTCTTCAATTATAGTTTTTAAATTCAAATTTGAAACAAATGTTTCATAGTTTATTATCATTATTTGTTCTGTTGATTTTTATATTCTTTTTTCAAAAAACTGATGTAACCTATTATTGGGTAATGGTCAGTGACTTGGGTTTTATAAACAGTGAATTCTTCTATAGTTGTTTGTTTGGTTCTATAGAAAGCATGGTCAATACTTACATGTTTTAGTTCCATTTCCCTCTCAAGTTATGTTTTCGTGTAGTGGATAAAATCTGTTTAACGCCATTATATCAAGATATTTTGATGTTTCAATGTCTTCTCTATATAGATTAATATTCATATCACCAACTATTAATGTATCACTTTCCAAATTTAACATAACTCCAATTCATCATTAAATTGTGATATGGTATAACAATGTGATCTATAGATTTATAATATTTCTAGTTCATAATCAGGGAGAAATATGCAAAGTTCTTCTGCTGTTTGGAATTTATAGTGTTTTTTGTATTGATCTAATTGACTGGTTTATATACATATAATAACTCCTCCAGATCTATTATAAGTTCTACAGTTTGTGTAACTGTAATAGTCATTTATACACTGCTCGAAACAATTAGGGGAGCACATGGTTTTAACAAAATTACGCAAAGATGTATACCGATAAGTAACATAAAATGAATCATCCATAATTTAAAGCCTAGCAGAAAACGGAAGAAGAAAACTTCATATGCAAATCAAAGTTCGTGACGTCAAAAACCAGAAAAAGGAGATAAGGGCAGAAATCGGGATGTTGCAGAAACGTCTGTTTCACTGCCATAACTGTGAAATTCGATTGTGCAGTATTTTTTTTTTTTGAGACAAGGTGATTTGAGGATGTCTCAACAACGTGATTTACTGGAATCCATGGCATGGCGTGTTATAGGCAGACTGGAATCCGGGCAAACACAACGTAGTGTCACGGACACTGTTGGAGTCGCCAGAAGTGTTGTTGCAAGGCTGTGGAATCTATTCCAAGAAAAAGGAAATGTTAGACGTCGACCAGGGCAAGGTTGGCCACACGCCACTACAGCAACTGATGACCGGTATGTACGGTTAACAGCCCGTCGAAACAGAACAGAGAATGCTACGCAGCTGCAAAGACGGTTGCTCTTGGCAACAGGACGAAAGGTGTCCAGCCAAACAGTACATAATCGGCTTCATGAGGGAGGGCTCTATGCACGTAGGCCAATGGTCTGCATTCCGTTGACCCCACGCCACCGTGCGGCCCGATGCTGAACATCGAGATTGGGAGCAACATGATTGGAGCCAAGTGCTGTTTGCAGACGAGTCCCGATTCAGTCTGGAGTGTGACACCCGATGTGTTCTGGTATGGAGGGACAGGGGCACTCGAAATAACCCCGCATTCGTTCGTGAAAGGTCACAATACAGACAAGCTGGTTGGATTCCACCAAGTGTAATGAGAAGCAACCCATTGGTAGACTGAGGGATCTAATGAGTAAGTGGCCTGGTGATTGAGTACACATCAGGGTTTTAAGCTACGGTCACATTTTTCGCAAAATGCGAAGGAAGTGGTAGCCACTTTCGCAAAAATGCATACAGGAGGTACGGAACGAGTAGACATCCAACCATCAATCATTACATTAGTATTGTAGCATTTTGCTAAAGTTTTCCCCCATTTTCGCTTTTTTGCGAAAGGAATTTTTTTATCTAGCTTAAACCCTGGTAAGCACCCTAGTCAGTAAGTGAATGACCTGGGGATTGCGTGTGTGTCCTCAGGTGAACGACATAGTCAGTAAGTGACAGAGTGAGTAACCCTGTATATAATATGTCCTGTCATGTATCGTCTTCAATCTATCTTAATAGAGTCAAGTGGAGTCAGAGTCATGAATAATTCATCTGTTTCTATTTATATTTAAAACAGCCGGGAGAACTTTGGGGCAGGGCCGCCATGGGTGTGGCTGGGGGTGCATATAGCCGAGGAGGGAAATTTGAAGGAAAGGGGGACTTTTAGGAACATCAGGAGGCCGCTGGGGTGAACAAGGGGCTGCCGAGGGTCGGGGTGGGCACCCATGGGAGAAGATCTCGTGGGGGGGTCTGCCCCGGCCATCCGACCCTCCCCAGCAAGACTCAACCCAGTCGGGTAAAGGGCTTATATCCCTCAAGGGACAGAGTCCGGGTCTTGTCTGGTACTTCAGTTCAGAGTGAGTAACCTAGTTAGTGAGTGAGCAACCTAGTTAGTGAGTGAGCAACCAGGTTGTTGAGCATATAACAGAGCGAGCAACCAAGTGAGTCGATGATAGAATGAGTGACCTAGTGAGTGAATGACACAGTGAGCAACCTAGAGATCAAGTGAGTGATCGACTTACTAAGACAGTGAGAATGAAAATCTCGTTAAAACGAGATTTTCACTGTATCGGTATTCGTTAAAACGGGATTCGACTGTATAATAATTGAATAATTCATCTGTTTCTATTTATATTTAGACAAATAATATCTATTGATATATTCAAGGACTTTAAAAAAGCTAGGACTTTAAGGAGCTTGTAAATGACTCATAATGTAAACAAAGGAGGCTGTTGCCAAGGTTTGTGAACAAAGAAAAATGATGGGATTTTCAGCAGACATTTTCAGTTTCCAGTTGAGCGGAGACTGGTATCTTCAACTGCCAATGAAGCCAAAGCATATATCTTCAGCTGCGAATGGAGTGGAGGCAAACATCTCCAGAGTCAAGTGGAGTGAAGGTTGACATCTTCTGCAGCGAATGGAGCAGAGCCTCACAACTTCATATTCAAATGCAGTAACGGTTGACATCTTCAGTGTGAATGGAGTGAAGGCAGGTATCTCAGTTGCAAATGGGTCCAAGCCAGAGGCAGATTTAACGGCGGGCAGGCGTGCACCCTGGGTCCCGACTTCTGAAGGGCCCTGCAAAATACCAACTTCATTTTTTTTCTAATTTAAGGGGGCCCAATATTTTCTCCTGCACCCGGGGTCTCCTTAATCCACTTCTGGCCCAGACAGATATGAATGGAGCAAAGTCAGACATCTTCAGCTGCGAATGAGATGGCCATATTTTCTCTCTTAGGACAAATTTTCTACGTGTTATTCAGCTCTTGGATATGGGCGGAGGTACGCACCCCCTCCCCCCCCAGCATCAAAGATAAAGTCAACTGATCTAATGCATATATGTATAGATGAATTTACATCATCGTGACCCCCCCCCCCCGTATCTGCGCTTAAGTCCTAGCATCGTTTTCATCACCTCAAGCCTCAAGTTATCGAAAAATTATGACGTCTTAAGCGGAGTGCCATCAGTTTCAATGTGCAATGTTGTGAAAATCGTATAAATTTCAAATAATATGAAATTTATAAAAGTATGAATCAAAATAACAATATTAATAAAATTTACAGATCGCAAAAGAATAAATAATAGCAATTTTTTACCTTTTTTATCTCTTATTACTTAAATTATTGTGGTAAAATGTACTGTGCACTTTGATTTATACTAGTAATTTCTAATTTAGACTAACAGTTGCTCTGTTAGTCTATAGCTTTAAGTAGCTATAAGTAGCTTTTCTTCATAACAGAACTCTCTGCTGCACATTAATTTTACATATACATCAAATTTAATTTTAGCGTTTTAATTCTTCACCAGTAGTTCATGATACAACTACAAAGTAATCTCGAACACTTTTGACTTGATGGAGGGGCCCTGGGCAGGGAAAAGTAAACAGAAGACCTCAACTTGGGAAAGAATGTCTCTCATTTTTTCAACAAAGATATTTTGTTTAAATTTCAAGCCTTAAATTAGTAGAGTCCATGCTTTCTATGATTATTTATTATCCGTTGCACTTTGACTTGATTAATTTGATTCTTCGATTTACATAATTTTTGATTTCCATGCACTATGTGTAATCTTTGACGTATCAATAAATTTTGGTTTTGCCGGAGATGTCCTAAGAAGCCGAAGTGCTTCTTGCGACAGAGCCTTTTCTTTCTTTCCAACCGAGCACAACTCAGGTCTATCGCCATAGGCAATTTACTACCTAGCGAGTTGTGCCGGAATTGTAAGGGTGTGTACCTAACAGTCTGAGTGCGTATCTAGTGTTGTGTATGATTTTTCAGTGCTGCCATCTATATCTCAGAAGTGAAGTGAGTGATGTGTAGTGACTGAATATTTGTACTGTTTGTAGGACTGCTGCTCTCTGTGGCGAGACTTTTTAACGGGGAGATCGGCTCGAAGTTGGGAACCACAGAAAACCAACTTCAGTCGACCACCACTGTGGCGACAGAGCCTGGGTGTCTCACAATTTCTCCAGTAGAGCCCATGCAGAAATAAGATCTAGCTTGAACAGTCCTCAGCGGTCCAAAAACCTTAGTCGGCAAATGAACTTCCCCAGCGTAACTTTTGTTACTTAAACTGTTCTGTTTGGGTATAAATAGGATTTTATGGTGACTTTTAAGCGTATGGCAATGCTGTTAACAAGCTCTTTTTCTAATGGGAGCCATAAAAATAGTCTGTTTCTCTTTCTCAAACTTTTTCATAGTGACGACTTAACCGCAATTAGCGACGAGTAAACGAGGGTTTAGTAACACTGTTGTCTATGGAAGCCTGAAGAAAAATGACGAATTAACCGGAGTGACGACTTAACGAGGTTTTACTGTATACCGTAGATTTTTTGGATATTATCATGAAATAAGAGCTTACCTTCCATATTCAGTAGATCTTTCCCATTCGAAACAACTGAATCGAATCTCAAAACGTTGCCGTTTGATCAACACAAGGAATACAAGTTCAAAACAATGCCAAAACGTTTGAATGAGAGCCAAAGCGTATTAAAGACTGATTATTGATACGCTTTGATGAGAGCCAAACAACACGTTCAACCGACGCCCGTGGAATTTCCGCCAGAGACGGGCGATCAGCTCATGAGCCGTCTAGAAGAGCGGCTCTTTTCAAAGAGCGAGTTCTTGAAAAAAAGAACCGCGGCTCTTACACTTCCCCATCGCACACAACAAACTACCAAGCACAAGGCTTTCGCATACGTGAAAAGAACCGGGACGGCTCATATTGCCGTCACCGTCACCTATTGGTAGAACCCCTATATACAGTCAAACCTCGTTAGTGCGTCACCCGGTTAACACGTCACACCACTTGTGGCACAGCTAAAGGAATTGGCACAGCTATGGCTTACTCCTTTTAATGAGTCTTTCCGCTTACTAAGTCATATTTTTGCTCTCCCAATAGTGACTCATTAACGAGGTTTGACAGTATATACATCAGGCACGAAAATTGAAGCCGTTGTGGCAACCCTATGGGCTCACAAGCATAGGTGGCGATGAACTTGAAAGTCTGGGGGGGGGGCACAATGATGATGATGTCAATTCATACATATATACATATCAGTCGACTCCACCTTTGTCGCTATATCCCCCCACCCCCATATCTTCGCCCATGCTGACAAGTAAGCCCAAACAAACCGCTCTTTTCCCTATACTTAACATGTGTTTTGCCGGATCGAATTCTCTTAAAATATTAATGACTAAATAAATTTAAGCACCATGACTGTTTAATGCGTCTTCAAGTAATCTACATGATCCAATAAAGGGGAAAGATAAAACTTTATCCTTGTATAGGGGATTTTATATTGTTCCGGATAATTTTCCACAAGACTAAGATTGCAAAACAAGAAGCGGTTCGACGGACAAACACAGATTTATTTACAGAACAGCAATTTACACGTATTTACAGGCCAATCAGAGAGCTAACAACTTTCTCGTAAAGTTTAAACACAACTGACTGAATCTCCTTGTGCCTCTCTGAGCCTGTCTAGCCTGCCATCTTGTGAGCGCCGCAATATTTATAACCCCGAAGAAACTTCGAGAAAAAGAACATTCCACAAAATTCTATCTTAGAGTTTCCTAGTTGGCGGCGCCACCGTACGGTCTGTCTGGAAGTGGGTTGAACCATTCTCCGGAAGGGCGGGACTTTCTAGAATGTTCTTCTAGTCCTCCACCAATCGGACCTTTTTCCGTTTAACCGAAACCGATATCAACCGATTTCGATATTTCTGAGAGCAATCGATCAAGCAACATCATCAACAACAACAACAAAAGAAAACAACGACACAGGATTTTGAGACGAACAGTTGCATTATTTGGAGCTCTTCGACGACGTCAGTATCATAACGTTCTATCGAGGATCGACGGTGAAGCTACGAATCCCCAGCGTTTGTCATCCCGGGTAAGTCAATTGGGATTATGCGCTATTTCTCATAATGGTCAGATTTTGTCCGGCTATCCGTCCCGTTGATGGCGGCAATATAGATGATAAGTTTTGTTACATTAGAGATAATTTTGCTAGGCTGTTTAATGAAAATCTAGAGGAATTAATTAGTCTCATTGAACCCTGGTTGGGATTTTTTCATGACGCTCAACTTAACCTATGCCCAATTGAGGATGCCGACTGTGAAACAGCTGAGAAGTTTGATACCATCCTGTCGCTGTTCTCTGATCACATAAATAGTGACGAAAGTTTTCAGCAGGACCCCTCTGCGGCTCTTGTGACAGGCCTATGCGAGTTCTTTGAATTTATTGCCCTCAAACCATATTGTCATATTCTTGCTCTTGAATTTCGCAAGAGACCTCAAATAGACAAGTCCCCAGAAAGCATTGCTAGGAAACTGGACACCTCCCGTAAGAGGAAAAGGCTGCATGTAATCAGCCCTTCCCCAGAAAAGAAGACTTTAGTCTTTGCTATAGATTCTGGTAACACGCAAGATTCTATTATATGTTACGAACAAGATATTCCTGCTAGCTCTAATTCTAGTGTGGGGGTCGCTAACCTTAATGGTAGCGTAGGCTCGCAGAACAATCACATAATGCTGCAGGAGAATAGCCCTCCCATTATCTTCAGCGAGAGCACTTCTCCAATTATCCCATCCACTGGAGGAGGTGCCTTGGTGCCTAGTGAGGTACAGATACCTGACATTAACAGCGGCCTAAACAGTGTTGGCCAATCGCAGCGAGGGAGTTGTTCCCAGACTCCCTCTCTGGTGGAGAATGTAAACATAAACATTGGAGACATGCCCTCAGAGGTACTTGACACAGATGATAATGATGGTTTCACCCAAATTAGTTACAGGAAGAGAAAAAGCAATATCCCACCAATAATTCTTTCTGAATGGGGCCCCAAATGGTTAAAAAATTATGCGGAGATTAAGAGAATGTGTGATTTCCCGCCGGAGTCGAAGTCAACTCCGACAACGGTGTCTATCAAAGTATTCTGTGAAAATGACTATAGGAATGTGCCCCCAGATGAAATAGCGGAAGATATCCTGTCACAGGGGCATGAGGTTATTAAAGTAGCAAAAATGAAAAATTACAGGACGGGATACGACTACCCACTATATCTTGTTGAATTCTCACTCAAGGATAAAGAGATATTTAATATTACAGAAATTGCTGGGATACCTGTACAAATTGAAAGGTATAAAGGTAACAGGAATACCCTACAATGTAGAAATTGTCTTATTCTGGGGCACACATCAGTGTCTTGTAAAGAAAGACCACGTTGCGCCTTTTGTGCGCAACAGCACAGTGGGCGGGACTGCCCCAATAAAGGTAACATTAACTTAAAAAAGTGTTTCTTGTGTAAAGGCAAACATTGCTCTACTTGTGGGGGGTGCCCTGTGAAACTGCAAAGACAACAGCAGGGAGCAGGCAGGCTGGTTATTCCCTCTCTTCCAGCAATTATTAGAGATGACCCGCTTATAAATCGGAGTAATAACATCCGTTCGTTCGCCGAAGTGATCAGGGGAACGCCCTCTGGGGACTGCTTACAAACAGAAGAAGAAGAGGGAGAGGCTCCCATGGAAATATCAACACACGTTCCACTTGCAAGACGAAATTCGTTTACGCCCCTCACTGAGAAACCCAACTCCCTGGCTTTCACTAAAATTTCCCACTACTACAACAAAAAGGGGGCACACCCTCTCTACAAGGGCTTCTCCTTGAAGCAGCATGATTATGCCATAGAACTTGAGAAGGCGTTGGATAGAAAGATTGCTAGCGATGTGCAAGCAATTGTGTCAGAAATGGTCAAGGAGGTAAAGGAGAGACCTGAAGTAGTGGTAAACACATTGGATGTAAACAAACAAAACACGCCCACTCCATCGGAGATGGGAGAGGAGGAACCTATCAGTTCTATGGAATTTTCTCCCTCAAAGACTAATGTTAACTATGAAATCAAATCTATTATGCTATCCATGCAGAAAATAACAAATTGTTGCAAACCGCCCAAAGAGGTCGGACTCTCTCTGAAATTCTTCGAAGTCTCACTGAAGTTCTTAACTTCCTATCAAAAGGCAACAAAAATTAGTACAACAGCCACAATACCTACTTGTGGCCCTCCGAGGCCACTTACGATTTTCTCGTGGAACGCTACGAGTCTCAAGCCCAGCATCAGAGAATTAACAGAGGCACTCGTAGAATATAACGTGGATGTTTTTCTCTGCCAGGAGACTTGGCTCATACCAAGTGTCACTGTTAAAATTCCCAGATACCAGTGTGTCAGACGCGATCGACTTCATAATAGGGGGGGAGGAGTCGCTGCTTACATACGTAACAACATTCCCTATGATGTACTTGAATTACCGAACTCTAATACTACAGAGGCGGTGGGCGTAACCATTTGTGTTAACAACACCAACATTAATATTGTTTCACTGTACAAACCCCCCAATATATACTGGACAATATATATATATATATATATATATATATATATATACAATATAACCTGGACTATAACTTGCTTACACATTTGTTTAACAAAGACACCCCCACGATTATAGCAGGAGACTGGAATCTGCATCATACGGCCTGGAACTGTGATTATGACCAAAGGGCAGGCACTAAACTATTTCATTATTGTCAAAACAATGTTATTGATATTATTACGACCAAGGACCCCACACACTTCCCATCATGCTCTCTGCAACGCGCCTCGGTCATTGATTTTGCGCTTGCGAAGAACATTGATTCAGCAATATCGATCACATCTCCAGAGCTTGTTGACTCAAATCACAATCCGATTGTACTGCAACTTGATTTTCTAATCTCAAGGAAGATTCGCTACATACTTAAGACTGACTGGGAAAAATTCACTAATGAACTTCTGGCAGTACCAGTAATTAGTCTTCAAAACCCCACGGAGCGAGCAATAGATGACAGTATTGCTTCCCTTACTGACGATATTAATGGCGCCATCTGTCGTTGTACTATCAAAGTTAAAACTAGCGAGCATCAGTTTGGGCTCTCGAGGGAGCTATTGACTAAAATCAGGGCTAAGAACAAAGTTCGGAAGAGGTGGCAAAGGTTTAGAATCAGAAGTGACAAATTGCTTCTCAATAGCATGGAGAGGGAAATTAGGGCTGAAATTAGTGCATACACACATGAGAGATTTAACTTTTTTATGCAGGAAGTCAACATTGCTGACGGCTCTCTCTGGAAGGCCCTTAAGATTTGTAAGCCGAAAGCCACAATTATTAGTAGAATTCACGGGCAAAGGGGTGGTGTTGTTTTTAACCCCCCTGATATTGCGGAAGCTTTTGCTGACACATTTGAAGAGCAATTTGCGCCGAATGGCTTGCAATCTGCAACGACGAGGGAACAGATACAAGAATGTATCAGAGAATACACTGAGACACACCCACCTCCAGTATCGGAATCGGTAGAGGTACCGCCTACTAACATGGATGAAATCAATGAGCTTATTAGGAAGCTCAAGAATAGAAAGGCTCCAGGGCGTGATAAGATCTCAAACCTTGCCCTTAAGGCCCTGCCCTTGAACATCAAGAGATGTCTGGTCAATCTTTTTAACAATATGTTGCAGATTAACCATTTTCCTGAGATTTGGAAGACGGCCGTTATCAAGGCTATTCATAAACCGGGCACTGATCCGCAAAATTATCGCCCCATCAGCTTATTGTCTAATGTAGGGAAATTGTTTGAAAGGATTTACATCAAGAGGTTTAATTATTTTTGTAGTAACAATGCAATAATTCGACCGGAACAACATGGATTTAGGGGGTCGCACTCGTGTGTCACGCAGCTTCTTAGAACCACTGAATTTATAATGGATGCTGTGAATCACAAAGAGTACGTGTGCTCCTTGGCTCTGGACTTCGCTAAGGCGTTTGACAGAACAAATCATGACACGCTTATCTATAAACTGATAAGGATGAATTTTCCTACTAAGTTTGTTTACTTTATACGAAACTACCTGAGTGGGAGGCAGTTCCAAGTACGAATAGGGGACGCCCACTCGACTATTAGACCAATCAGGGCTTCCGTCCCCCAAGGAAGTGTCCTGGGCCCTCAACTGTTTTCACTATATGTGAATGATTTTCCTGGCCCTCAAAGAGGTATGCTAAGTCAATACGCTGATGATGTTTTAATTAGTACAAACTGCAGAGATGCACGCAAAGCGTTTGACAACCTACAAGAAACTGTGGACGAAATAGACGACTACTGCAGAGACTCGGATATAGCGTTAAATCACTCGAAGTGTAGCTTTATCTGGTTTCATAAAAGACACAATCCCCCTATGGGACCTAATTACCATATAGAGCTTGGGAATGTCACACTTGCCCCGAAGCCACATATCAAATATCTAGGAGTGGTAATGGACAGAAAAATTAACTTCAAAGCTCACACTGAGCAAGTGAGAATGAAAGCTACAAAGAACCTAGGGATGCTAAACAAAATATTTTTTCCTAAGAGTGGTCTTTCTCTTAGAAATAAGCTACATCTATATAGAACAGTTATTCGCCCTATTATTTCTTATGCGTCGCCTGTATGGGCCTTTGCTACAAAGAAAAATATTCAGACACTTCAGATTTTTGAAAACAAAAATTTCAGAAAATTCACGGGTGCCAGTTGGTACATGAGGAACATAGATATACGGAGAGACATACATATGGATACATTTTTTGAGTATATTAAGAGACTTGCGGAGTCACAGTATGAAACTTTGAGAAACTCAGAGAATGCCCAGCTTGCTGAACTTGTCGACTATGATCCTGCGCTAATTTTCAGGTATGGACGGCCGCAGAATCTTCTATACAGAACTTGGCAAGTGTAAATTTGTAAATAGGAAATTTGTAAATACACCGTATATAATTTTTCTCCTTAATTTTTCTTGAATTGTATTGTATAATTGTGAAACATGCGTATAAGCCAGGTAGAGGATTTTGTTCCCCCATATCAGAGATAGTCACTCTCAATGTTGGCAATAGATGGCGCCCTGACAATCATGGGCATTGATATTTGTGAGAAAGCAAAATAGAAAAGAACTTGAGTTCACCTCTGTGATGTCACTTAAATCGGCATGGCCGATATTATTATTATTTATTGTTATCTTATCTTTAATCTATTTTTAACGGCCCTCAAAAGAAGTCTTGAGGTTTTTTCATGCTCAAAAAGATCGAGTACTGTTTTTCCTCGAAATAACATCTAAGCTTCAGAACGAACTAACCGGAACTGACCATTGTAATAGCGTATTAATCTCATGACTTAGCGTATTAATCTCAGAAAGCAGCGGCGTTTTACCTGCGAAAATGTGTTGACTATGAGCTTTGACATCCCGATTTTGTCCAACTTTTACACAACAAAACACACATGATGCACCTCATGCACGTACACGTTACATGATAGGTCACTTCCATAGTGACCCCCTAATAAGACCGGTAGAACGGCCATGGAATTTGTGCCGCGGAACCGGCAAAATAGGCTTTATTCAGCTCAGCTCAGCTTAGCTCAGCAATCGATCAAATCGCGCCATCTATCACCTTCAGATGGCAACAATATTTTTAATTTAGTTTTGAAGGGAGAAGATCATTTTTCACTTGCAACTCACCATAAGTTTTTAGTTCAGTTCCTTCAATTTATTTTAAAAATTCAATGTATCACATTAATGTCTATGTAGGGTGACCATACGTCCCGTATTTCCCGGGACAGTCCCGGTATTTTCTGTTTTTTTTGGCCGTCCCGACTTTTTAGCAAAAGTGTCCCGGATTTTCCCGTATTTTACACGAAGCCAATTTGAATTTTTATTCTTTATTGGAGTCAAAGATTGACATTATTTTTCAACTCATAAATTATTTTACTATAATTACAACTACATATATAATGAGAATATTATACATGAGAATATTAATCTCCCACATTTGCCTTGAATATTTGTCTTTCGTGGAATACATTGTAATCCACTGCAATTTGCATCATTTCCCGCCATTGTGATTTTTCCGTAATTTCCACAATATTTGGCAACTTTGTTTGGTTTTGGCGAAAATTGGGGGATGTCCCGTATTTTCCTGTATTTGGAAACTCAATGTCCCGTATTTCTCTCAAGGAAATATGGTTAGCCTATGTCTATGGGAATATGATTAATTAAAATAATATGAAGCTCCAATAAAATGCAATTTTCATAATTTTTTTTCTTTTAACTGTTTATTTTGCCTTTTTGTTTCGTTCATCATTATGATAGATCCGGGGCATTTCGAAAGTGTTTGAGGCCCGTGGGTGCTTGTCTTAAGCTTTACATGAGAAATTTTGATTTCTGCATCAATTTTGAGGTGCTCGAGCACCTTCTGACAGGGTCGTAGCCAGGATTTTTGCCACCCAAGGCAGACAGCATTTTGCCGCCCCCGTATTTCAAAGTACTGGAAGTGCCCGAAGCGTCCTCCGCCACTGTGTATTTATGGTTTTGCTGCCTGTAGGCTGTATAAATTTTGCCACCCTTCTTCCGTTCCACTCTCATATTCTTGAATACGTATTACTGAAATATATGTCGCCCTTCCGAACCTTCCGCTATGTGGATATAGTATTGAGAAAAAAAAAATTAAAAACTTTTTTTATGAGCCGCGGTAAGTCATCTCTCTGGCCTATAGTATTTAGGAAAATAATCACTTGGGCTGTTTTTTTTCTCTTCATTTTGTACCTGTTACTTAGCTTTTAAAGTCTTTATGTGTACGAAAATTTGACAAAAAACAGTTTCGAATTGAATTTGAAATCTAAAATTGTCTGTGTTCGAGTTTTTTTATACCTGGACTGGAAATATTTCTACAATATTTTAATATAAACAGCTGAAAGGCATTACATATGCTGATGTTTTGCATATATAATTTTTTCCTAAAAAGAAGTCAGATTTTTTTTCAAACACCGCTTGTTCAGGAGTCTTTAAACATTGTCTCTCTCTCAGCACTGAGGTGTTACATGCTTTGGCATAATTATTTTTAAATTAAAATGCTGAGAAAAAATTTTGTGTGGCACAAGATATAGGTAAATTTTGGTCATGTTTGCAAAAGATTCAATGTTGTTGAAATTAATATTTGAAAACAAATAACAATTAAAATTGTAAAAGCTTTCGTTCAATTGTATAAATACAGTCAAACCTCGTTAATGAGTCACTCTTGGGAGGGCAAAAATATGACTTAGTAAGCGGAGTGACTCGTTAAACGGAGTAAGCCATAGCTGTGCCAATTCCTACCTGAGGACAATTGGGACTTCCAAAAAGTGACCCAGTAAACGGAGTGACGTGTTAACCGGGTGACGCACTAACGAGGTTTGACTGTATATACATACACAGAATTTGAGGAAAAAAATGAGTTCCTGAAGTGAAAAGAAAATTTGTAAATGATTTTAAAAACGGGGATGTTCCTCATAGGAAAGCATGGGAAGCCACGGTTTGTTTGGGCTTACTTGGTCCCTTTAATAGAGCCATCACTGGCTTCATCTGGCAACCCAGATTCCCCATGCTTTCTCAACGGAGGCGCTGGTCACGTCACCTCCTGTTATTCTCTTTCCTCCATGCGTCTTACCTATTGGCTGCTAACCAACCGTGATAAACCACGAGCGGCGGAAATTCAAGTGGAACCGTTTCCCGTTGAAACGCCTGTAAATGGTCGAAAATGACCCTTGAACCGTTTCGATTTTTTCGCCCATTTTGCCTGCTCTGGGAGTCAATTACGCTCACGTCGTTGTACAACGAGATCGTTAGTGACGTCACGCCCGTAACACAAATCCTCAACGATCTCGATAACGCAAATTTCAACGATCATCGGTAAAAACCATCCTATCTTGGGACAGAGTGGGAGCCGTGTTCTGGTTTGGTGGTGGTGGTAAAAACCATCGAGCTTACATTACTCGATGATAATATAAGCTCGATGGTAAAAACTTGATTTTTCTCAGCAGCTGGTGGTATGTCGTTATCGATTTTACGGAAAAATCTCTGGGCCGAGAGTAGCGTCAGGAAGAGCGGAATGAACCAATCAGATAATTTTCTTCGCTACTGATAAGTCATCATCACTATCAACGTGTACTTTAGCACGTGCATTTATTTCCTTACTTCGTGTATTGATGTTTCTTTGCCTAGTTTTCAGTTGTTTTCACCATCGAGAAGAAGGTTTTCACCAAGTTCCTTTGCCAACTGATGGATTCATTTTTTTTTGTTACGGCTTTTTTTATATATTCGAAAATGGCTGATGAATTGCAACTCAAAAAAAGGATAAGCGCTAAAACAACTGCCCATCAATATTCGGTGCTTGTCGAATTCGTGAGCACGAATCAAAAGGTTTTGGAATCCAAACATTGTAACACAGTTATATCCCAAATAAAAGAGTCACTGTGGGCCAGAGTAACAGAATTTCTAAATGCAGCGCCTCACGGCCCAAGAAAGGAGAAGCACGAGTGGAGGAAGGTGAGTTTCTTATAAGTTTTTTCATCCTTGTTATTATTCTACATAATTTAAAAAGTCACTGAGACTCAACTTTTAAAAAAGCTTGGAGGAAATGTATGTTGTGGTGTTTTTTATTTCACAATGCATCCGTCAAATACAAATACAACGCCACAACAGGCAAATTGCCCAACGAGGTGGCTGACTTAAGAACATCATGGATCCCCGAGCCATTTTTTGGAGGCCCTACCTACTACTGCTGCACCACACATGCACCCCCCCCCCCCGCGGAACCCCCAACGAATCGGTACATGCGGGAATGTGCGTGTACGTATAGGGAGACCTGACGTGAAGTTCTTTGTTCCTATGTAATGCTTGTTATGTGTAGTGCTGCCATCTGCCACAAGTTTTTATAACTATGAGTGAAGTGTTATGATTGAATGATTTATCGTTGTAGGACTATTGCTCACTGTGGCGAGACTTTTTAACGGGGAGATCGGCTCGCATTTGCGCCTTGAAGTTGGGAACCACAGAAAACCAACTTCCAGTCGCAATAACCATTTATGACTTTAAGCCTAAAATTCTCAATGTAAATGTATTTATTCATATTTTTTTTTTAGATTGGCCAAGTTGAGACATAGTGTAATCGAATATCGTGTGTGTTTTAATTTCACTACCTTTTAACACATTTATGATTGGTAGGTTTGGACAGACTTCCGATCGAAGGGGAAGGGGATGGACTAAACAGCGAAAGAGAACTGGAGGGGGTAGTTTTGAACTGCCTCCTCTCTCTCTTACTGCAATAGAGGAAAAGGTTGCAGCCATCATCGGCCCTTTAGAAATATATGGGGATCCAGATGTCCCAGAGATTGGCGTAGGAACGGAGCAGGTTTGTTTACAACTTATTCTCATGGCAACTGCTCATTTCTCTACTGTGGTATTGACGTTCGTTTAATACACAATAGCTGTGTATATATTAAAACAGTTTTTATAAGTGCTTTTTTAAAATTTAAAACAATTATTTCTGTCTTTTAACAGGAAGATGAAGAGATTACAGTTGATGTAGTGCAATGCACACAAGTTTTTCAAGAGGGTTAGCTAATATTTCTTTCTCATACTTAATTAACAAAAATCACTAATTACATTGTTGCTTGTACTTGCATGTTAATTGTGGGTAACAGCTTCATATTATACCTTTCTTCACTCTTATTCATTAGGTGGAACAACTGCCCTGGTCCTCTATTCGAGGCTTTTCGAATAGACGTCATAATCAGCATTACTCCTGAGGGACATACACTGGATGAGATAGAGATCAATCAACTCCCCATAGAAATCAATGTTAAAATTGCCGATTTTAGCATAGAAATGTAGGGAAATTTAGCGGGGTTTTCCGTCACATCAATAATTTTAAAAATTAAATTGAATTTTTGATTCTCTAAATATTGAGTTCGCTTAGAGATACGAAGCCCAGAAAATTAAATTTAAAATAATGAGCTGGACCCACTTTTGAGGAGGATATCCATGCAATAACATTAATTTCAGCTTTTTATTTATATGTTCACAAGCACGAAAATGAGAATTAATGTCTCCGTATTGTCTTATTGTCAAAGCCGCTTGAAAGTAAACTAATGCAGCTTTGGGTGAAGAGGAGGCCTCTTGAAAATGAGATGTTAAAATTTCCAAAAGGATTTACCAGGTAGGGCCTCCGAAAAACCACTTGGCCCGGGAACCCATGATACTCTTAAGACGGCCCTGTTGGTGTGGATGCACCAAACTGTTCAGTTATACCTGCGCAGGGGCCCTATACAGAGAGACAATACAGACATGCGCTCTGCAGATTTAGCTGGTGTTGGTTTTATCAATATAACCTTTAACTTTTTTTGTGTCCAGGTTTGCTGTTTACAGGACAACTCTTATCTCATACACTCCCTCACTGAGGGTGTTATTAGTGAATGAAAGAAGGAGGGGGAGGGACGATTGTCCACCTCTTCCTTTTGGATGAGTTAGCCCCCAAGTTTATCAACCTCTGGGAACTCAACTCGCACTCTCGAAGCCTTTTTTTCCAGATAGGTCGTACAGTCTACACCAGTGTTTCCCAAAGTGGGCAATATCGCCCACTGGGGGACGATACGAAAGTCCAGGGAAGAGGTAGACGCTTTGAATTTTGTATACGATCTTATGGGTTCACTTGAGTTCGGGGGGGGGGGGTGATGAGAGTGAATAAAATTTTGAAGACGGGACGATGGAACAAAAAGTTTGGGAAACTGATATCTACACCTTTATGTTCTAGAAACCTAGAGATCTGTACGGCAGTCGTATTCCACACGGAAACCTTTTACGGCTGTTGTGCGAGAGAAAAAGATCGGTGATTGTTTATTTATGTGAGATGTCTCGGAAAACTACATCAACAGCTATCCGGCGTATTGCTGAAATACGATGGCACAGAAAATGAATACAAATCGTTTATCGATTGTTACGTAAATGAGCGAACGAAAACATGGGTGTCCATGCAAATACAGTATTATGGGAAGATTGTTTTCCTCGACATCATCTTACGTGTCTGATTCTTCTTCTTTAATTATACGGGGCTTTATGCCTTCGGGCCATCCCCTGTTAGAGAAAAATATTCCACAAGAGCATAGAACATGTCATAAAAAATATACTAACGAAAGAGTTACCATCAAACACAGAACACATAGGAATTCCAACAATTTCCATTCTTCCCTCTTCTTCAGAAGGGTAGGGTGAAAAGAAAAGAAAAAAAAAACACTAACCAGACAAAAAACAAACGCAGATGGAGATGTTATATGAGATGGAAAAGAAGTCTTCAGGCTCAGGGGACGATGCTAAGCTGCTTTAAAATGATATGATGACATGGAGTCCCTGGATGAGTGTGTGGTAAACAAAAATGAAGCCAAACAACAAAGGCAGAAAAAGACACAAAAAACCAAACGAGAGGAGGAAAGAAAAAAAAAAACTCACAAGAAACGTTGACTGAGGGTAACAAATCTCTCAAAGCTACGGATAATGCTCTCAGGCCTGCCTGAACAGAATTCAGACCAACAACTAACTGGTGGAGAAAGAGAATTAAAAGTTGAGAACCGAACCTGGGAGAACCTAATACAAGAAAACAAAAAGTGAGAGGACGTTTCAGGAATCTTGCATCGTAGACAGAGAGGGTTAGCCATTTTCCTAATACTATGGAGGTAATCATTCAAGGGAGCTCTATTGCAAATGAGTTTGTAAAACAAGCATTCCAACCTTCTATTCGAAAAAAAGGGGAGAAGTTCTGGCAGCAGTAATAGAAGGAGCTAAACTCAGGAATAGATAAGAAAAGAGCATTACGGATATTTTCCTTGAAATGGCGAGAGTAAAGAGAACGAATGCCCTCCACATAAAGGCTAGAAGGTAGAAGAACAACAGTGGAAGAAGCTACAGTTCGAACATGATTATCAATTGTCTCATTAATGGCAATACCCGAATGACTTGGAACCCAAATTAGTGATATGCTGTTAACCAATGAACTAGTGTGAACCAGTTGAGCATACAAGAGATGAGTTACCGTAGACGAATGAATAGAAAATTTTTCAAGAGCCATGATGACTGATTTGGAATCCGTAAATATGAATATTGGAGTATTAGAAGATTGAATGAATGATCTGAGACCTAAAGTAATAGCAAGGGCCTCCGCAGTGAAAACTGAGGAGTCTTTATTAATGAACCAAGATTTGATACTTTGGTAACCGAGCAGAAAGCTCCACAAGCCACATGAGATGATTTAGACGCATCTGTAGCAATTACATGAGCATTGAGCGGCAGAGATTCAATGTACTCTTGAAATATTGTTTGGTAAGGGATAGTAGACTAAGTTTTTTGAAAATTAAGACCCTCCGATATGAAATATATATTCGAGGGTATCCACGGCCAGAAGGAATAAATTGGACGCAACATGGACCTATGGGAAAAACCAATGGTATTATTGAACTGTGACATTTTCGTAGCCAAGGATGGAGAGAGGCGACGAAAGCCCGAATCCATATGGTTGGAGTGACCCTGCGTGGGAGAGGCTGTGGCAGAAATACAAGATAATCCAATTCTGAAGAGAATAGAATCCTGAAAGGAGGGTAGGGAGAGAATGGTTCTGAGTTTATCTATGCGGGTTGAAGTAGGGAGGCCTAAGATCAGGGCCGTCTTAAGAGCATCATGGGCCCCCGGGCCAAACGATTTTTCTGAGGCCCTACCAGGAAAATTTTCGAAAATCTCAACCAGATCCCATTTTTGTGAGGCCCCCTTTTCTCTTGAGGCCCCCGGGCCGTGCCCGGGTGGGCCCATGCCTTAAGACGGCACTGCCTAAGATAGATCTCATTGAGGAGTTATAGATGGTGTTGATCTTGGTGAGAGAAGATTTGGCTGCATTAAACCAAGCCACCGCTCCGTAACCAATGGTACCTCCAATGATGCTCATTAGCACAGGTTTGAGGAACTTGCAAGGAATATTTCTTGAAGAGTGAGAGATGGAGCGACAAATGTTTAAAGATAGAGTGCCCTTAGAACGCAAAGATGATAATTGTTTTTTCCAGGTGAGGGTACAATCCAGATGAACACCTAGAACTTTCAAGAACGGATCGAACGGAATGGATTCACCATTAATGCTGAAAGAAGGAAAGAATGGAGGTCGTTTCCGTGAAAAAATAGAAAATCGAGATTTGGATAGAGAAATGCACAAGCCACTAGCTTCAGCCCATCTGAGAATGTTAGGCAAGGTGTTCATCAACCTAGACTCAGCATACTTCCCATCTAACGCATTCATTTGGAGAAAAATATCATCAGCGTACATAAAGAAATTAATGTCAGAAGTAATATATGAGGTTATATCTAATGTGAACAGAGTGAAAAGTACAGTAGAGAGGGTAGATCCCTGTAAAAGACCACAGTTGGGAGCAAAAGCCCCAGATCTGGAACCCCTCCAATGAATAATATGTTTACGGTTCGAGAGATAATTAAAGAGCCAAGTTAAAAATTTTCCATGGAAGCCCAAGCGGGCTAATTTGGAAATGAGCAAATCATGCTTCACAGAAGCAGCTCTCAAATCCAGAGTAATAATGTAGCTAGTATAACCCTTTTGGAGGTCATATGAAATGGAGAACACCATGTCTTTAATGCAAACTTCGGCACCAGTTTTCGGTCGAAAACCATAAAAGTTTTTTGGAAAGAGCTCAAAGCGTAATGCGATCCAAGTGATCCTAAAAAGAATGATTCTCTCAAATATTTTACTAATAGTGTTTATAAGAGTCAGAGGACGAAAGTTCTTCGGATCAGTTGTTGGCTTTCCTGACTTGGGAATAAAAATAATACGCCCTTTTTTTTTTCTTTAAGAGACGGCGGCACCAGCGATGAAGACCAAAGAGCATTAAAAGCATTCAGAAATTCTATCCCCTTATTTGGAAGGAGTTTATACACCTTCAATGGAACACCATCTGGACCAGGGGTCGTTGAACGACCAGAACAAGTGGCTCTACGAATTTCCGTGGAAGTGAACGGTGCATCCATGTAAGCCTGGAATTCACGAGAAGGCCCATGAAAAGTTACGGTGTGAGACCGGCCAGGTGAAGAAAAGTGGTTAGATTTTAAAAATTGGATCTGTACGAGAGGATCAACATAGCTATTATTAGCAATCTTGAAAATGTATCCCAAGTTTTCGCCACGATATAACGGTGTCTACGCAAGACAGAAAAAAGAACTGAGGGCTGAGTAAAAGGATGAAGTTCTTGAGCCAGAGTCTTCAATCGTAGAATGCGAAGGTGGCGACGAAAAACAGAAGCTAATCTTTTATATTTAATCCAGTTGTCCTGAGAGGGCACACGGCGAAATAAGCGGAAAGCCCGTTTTTTTTCGATAAGAGCAATACGCCCTTCTTTATCCAACTTAAGCCAAGGTTGTTTCTTCCGGTACACAGAGTACCTAGCTGAGTTAACAATGGAAACAACATGAGTGTAAATATTGTCGAAATCGTTAGTAGCGGGGATGACAGAGAGACCTGCCATTACCGCTGACCATTTAATATAACGGAATTCCTGAGATATGAATTGTCTATTCAAGGAGACGGAAATCTTGGCAAATGATCACTATTGAATAAGGAGTCACAGGGAGACCAAATAATATATCTATAAAGACCTGGGATACAGAAACATAAGTCAATATAAGATTGTGAGTCCTTGCTATAAAAGGTGGGGCAAAAAGGAGGAACTAGACAAAGGTTTAGAAAAACTTGAACAATCATAATTTCAAAAAAAGGATCAGAAATTTTCCATATCAAGGATGAAAAAAGAGATGACTTCACCGCGGTCACTAAACCACCACCTGGGAGAAGTCGATCATTTCTAAAAATCTGAAAACCAGCAAGAAAAAAATGGTCCTCCGGTTCCAGAAAAGTCTCCTGTAAACATAACATATCATAGTTTAAACAAAAATTTCTGATAAAGGTTTATTTGGACTTGATGCCTCGGCCATTCCATTGAAGAACTCTAAAATTCATATTATTCATAGTTTTTTTTTTTTTTTGGAAAGGATTAACTAGAATAGTATATTTTTAACTGAAGAAAGGGAAAAAGCATCAAATTCACAGTAAAAAAAAAATTAAATAAATAAATCACTTATATATATATACGGGGTGATTATAAAAAAACTTTCCCGACATATGGGCCCCTAACTATCATACCATTCACAGAAACTGAATGAAATTTTGGCATAAGGTATTTTGAGGTATGCGCTCAAGAATGATATGGAAAACAACACTGTCACTCTAACAGTTACGGTTACAGTGAGAAAATTTCGAAAATATCAAATGGCAACACCAAGTTTTTTGTATTGGAATGCGATCTCCGTACTGAAAAACACTAAATAGCGTTGGAATGGCACCTGTAGCACGAAAATCCCCGGAGCTAGGCAAGGAAAAAGTAAAAAGGACTTTGCCATGCACCAGAGCATTAATGTTCGTTTCATTCGTCACACCGTTTCTTCGATCCCAGCCTGATTAGTCCTCCACAAGGTCATGTGGAAAATTTGTGAAACACAATAAAATGCTTTATTTTATGCCGCTTCTCTGTCCTTATTGGTTGTCCTCACTTTTAGCCTATCTACCGCCGGTGATTTTCATGCTACAGTTGCCGTTCGAACGCTATTTAGGGTTTTTCACAACGGAGATCACATTCCAATACAAAAAACTTGGTGTTGCCATTTGATATTTTCGAAATTTTTTCACTGTAACTGTTAGAGTGACACTGTTGTTTTCCATATCATTCTTGAGCGCATACATCAAAATACCTTATGCCAAAATTTCATTCAGTTTCTGTGAATGGTATGATAGTTAGGGGCCCATATGTCGGGATAGTTTTTTTATAATCACCCTGTATGTATATGTGTGTATTTTTTTTTTTGAGAAAGAAAAAAGGAAATATCAAGCGAGAAAAACACAATAGGAAAGGGAGGGGAAAAAAATCCAACCAAACTCGATTTGATCACAAAAATGAGAGAACATCTGAACTACTGTCAGATGAGGTAAAGAAAAATAAGAAAACCTATTATCAAACTCGATAACAGTGAGAAAGGAAAAAAGATCAAGCGAGAAACAAATTGAAGCGAGAGTGGGAAAAAACGGGGGGGGGGGGGAGACAAAAAACGAAATAACGTGAAAACTAGGTTCCAACATTTGAGGCAGAGTCATTTTTCAGCCTCTTTTAGCTAAGCGTCTTTGCTTAACCCTTTCCGCAGGAGAAATATAGGAAATGTTCGACTCAGGATCTTGAGAAAAGTCACTATCATCATTGTGCTCAGGGGGCAAAGGTTGATTGAAGATAGCAGTCGAAGGACCAGACGTGTCCATATTCACATTCGAATCAAGTGGCGGTATTATATTCACCTTATGTATAGCTAAGTTAACCGAATTGACTATTTCGGCAATTAACGCTCTGATAGAGTCATTCAGCGATTCCTGAAGACTTATTTTCAGATCTTTAAGCACAATTTCTTTAATGGCAGACACTTCCGCTTGGACCAGGGAACTGATCTCAGCCTTGAGAGCACTAAAGTCAGATGACATGGAAATGCTGGTCCGAGCAGCATATGAAGAGGAATTCATTTTACATCTTGCACGAGCGACGTTTATTGGAACATGATGTTCGGCTTTATATTGGTATGCTGTTGACTCCAAGACATATGCAGGGCACTGACGGTTAGAGGCAAGATGAGTGGAAGCCTTACAGTTAATGCAGGAGATAGGATTTTGGCAGGTTTCGTGGTTATGATTTTGGCCGCATCGTTTGCAGACCTGAGATGATACTCTACAAAACTTTGAGCGGTGAAAGAAGCTCCAGCAGCGAAAGCATTGATTAGGACGCTCAATAAATTTACGTGGCCGAAATATCAAGAACCATAACTTTATTTCCGGCGGAATGTTCCTACCAAGAATCGTAACCAGAACAGTTTGTAAGGGAATTCTTTCTTTTATAAATCTTCGAATACCGATGACCTGTAACCCCTCCGATTGCAGTTCTTCCGCAATTTCCACTACTGCAATATCACACGGAATATTTAGTAGAAATTTGGATGTAATCGAATCCTTCAAAAGGACCGATTTAACGGGAATATTCAAAATATTTTCTATTTTTACAATCTCTTTCGCAGTGTGAATATTTTCCGTAGAAATTAACAACTCTCCAGAGCGTGTAAATCGAATCTTCGAGATGTGTTTAGGATCCGAGATCTTTGAGAAAATATTCTTTTTCAGGCTCAAAGGCCTGGATCTGGAAATAATTTCTGTACCCGAAAACTTGAAAGTTAGCAAAATGCGAGGGGACTCACCAAAACCATCCATGATATCTTCATCAGTTAATGGCGCATTCCAATTATGAATTGTAGACGAGACTTTGTCTGCACTGCCCGCTGGCTGGCTGTGTATCTATTAGAACAGCCATTGCTGCACATTTGAAGGAGTCAAGGCTAGACCCCGGAAACGGGCAAGGCCCTAACCAAGAGCCTTGACCTTCACTTCAGGAAATTAAATAAAAATACTACTGGAAATTCCCCAAATAGAGAAAACTGTACTTAAAGAGGGAAAAACTAGTAAAAAAAATAAAATAAAAATTAAGAGGAAAAAAAAAATTAAGTAAAGGGTAAGGCACAAACGCAGAACGAGAGGGGCGTAACACCCCCGCAGCCGAGATCACACAGCCACATCAACCGCTTTGGTTCGAGAGCACGATCCCAACACAAGTGACCGGCGGGTAAATCACGTGTCTGATTCAGTGTACGAGATCTAAGGCCGTAGCGGGGTGGACACTTGGTGTGGGGTGGAGGGTCTTTCTTTTCTTTCAAACCGAGTACAACTCAGGCCTATACCATCTATATGGGGATTTACTATCTGGTGAGTTGTGCCGGAAGTGTAACTGTGTGTGTACCTAGTCTGAGTGTGTATGTAGTGTTGTGTTTGATTTTTCAATGCTGCCATCTATATTTCAGAAATGGAGTGAGTAATGTGTTATTATTGAATTACATTTGTACTGTTTGTAGGTCTGTGCTCTCTATGGCGAGACTTTTTAAAGGGGAGATCGATTCTTGGGTCTGCTCCCCCCCACCCTCGAAATGTGGGGAAATGACCAAAAAAGGGGAAAAGATTGCCAAATCTATTGTTCTATCACTTTGGTTCCCCCCCCCCCCGAAATGAAAGTGGTCCCCTAAACGATATTTCTGGTTACGGTTTCTGACGAGATCCATTTTCTATGAGGGAAAAAGTTTATTAAAATTTTTTGAAAGAAAATCTTAATTCTTGCATATTTCTCTAGTTGGTTTTTTAATTGAAACGTAACGTGTGTCCAACTAAATCGTAAGGTGTAATTTGGAAAGAAAATCTAGATTTTTTTGTGGAGGGGGGGGGGGGGGGGCAAGGGTAAACCATATGAATATGAGTTTACAAAAACCCTCGCTGGATGACGGCCAGTGATGGTAACTTCGTCAAGCAAAATTTCCCTCGAAAATTTCCCTTTTGACTGAATTTTTCCCACACATTCCGGAATTTGTGCTGCCATTTATCAGTGGAAATATGTAATCAATTATTTTACGCTAGAAAAGCATTGTTTTGCATTAATATTTTTGTGAAATGAAAAAATATTTGCAACAGATGGCTCCCCAATTCCCATCCAAAGACCACTCGGACGCAGCAAATACAAAGGCGAACTCTTCGGACGACCAGACGCGTAAACATCACCCCTCCGCGACTCATTCCTGTGAATTCTGACCATGAGGTCCCGATCATGGGGTGCCCTAAAACCGGTTTTCTAGCTACTCTTTTCGAAAAATCAAGTGACGTCACCCGATTCCTCACGCGACCGTCTCCCGTTGGAACACTGAGTAAAATTACTGTTTTTTGATAATTTTTTTTGCATAGTTCTAATTCACAAAACTCTATCATTTTTTCAGAGTAGATGCCACAAGTACCGCTAATTATCAAAATATATTTTTTTTATTTTTTTGAAAGTGTTTTTATTTTTGACAGATTTTTTTTTCGACCCATGTATGCAATGTTAAATCAATGGGAGGTATGCACGTTTGTAAAATCAAAAAGGGAAACGGAAAGGGAATTATCAGAATGGGGGAAAAATGATGGCCTTTTGATATTCAACATTCAGTGGGAATGTGTAAATTGGAATAAGTTATGTTTTCATCTTTTTCTTATAACTCGGCCTTACATTCGGAGCCGCAACTAGGGGAGAGCAGGCGGGTTTGGTCTTGGGAAGGGGGGGGGGGCAAATTTCATCCTTTCACCTCTCCTTCAATCAACATTACAAGCAGGGCCGCAACTAGATGCTTGGTCACCCGGGGCAAGCGCGCATTTTAGCGCCCCCTTGTAATATTGAAGGAGAGGTTTGGGAATAAAATTTGCGCCCCCTCTGGTCCAGCGCCCCCACATCCTGGAGTGGGACCCCCAGGCTGGAATTTGCGGACCCCCCGATCAGACTTTCACGAGCTCTTTTATGATGGATTTATAGCGTGAAAAACAGAAAATAATGAAAATCGTCCCGGGGCCCCAGGGCTGGAGCCTTGCCAGCCCACCCCTTGTGGGGGGGGGGCATGCCCTGGGCACGAGACCCACCTGCTCCCCCCTCCTAGTTGTAACTCTGATTACAAGGGAACGCCAGAATATGTACTTACTTGGCTGACCAAGCATCGGTTGCTCACATTACTTGTAGAACATAGAACACTGCATGATTTCCGCATGGGGGAAGTGAAGCATTTGCTCTGGGACAGGACCGCAAATAGATACTTGGTCAGTCGGAGCAAGCAAGTATTTTGGCGTCCCCTTGTAATGTCGAAAATTTAGCCCAGGATCCGGAGCACCAGACCCACCCGTTCCCCTCCGGGTTACGGCCCTGCCCAGGAGGACAGGACCGCAAATAGATACTTGGTCAGTCGGAGCAAGCAAGTACAGTATTTTGGCATCCCCAACATTTAAACAACATGCGTTCACTGATTAACAAAACGTCTTTGATCCAGGTCACGGATAACCCCCATGTCTGATTTGGGCCCCGACATTGATGTTCGAACGCTTCGGTTCGCGGGCCATATGACAATGAAAACAGGGATAAAATTAATTTCAAAATGTTTAATTGATGCTTGAATAATTTCTGCATAGTTACTACTGCATCACAATCATTAGTGCATTATATAATATAATTCGATTTCGCATACGTGTTACCCAGGCGTGTACTTTTTAGCTGCGGGCCACAAACTCTCTCTGATACAATTATCGTGCTGTAAGCACTCGGTACTTTCTTAACAACACTTTTTCGCGAGCCGTATGGAATCTCTTGTCATCCCACCACTATGGGTGGGGGACTGTTTGTCCCGTATATACGGGACTCTAGCCCTTATGCGGGAGGGGCAGTGGTTGTTGCATTGTATATTTATTAATTATGGGGGGAAGGGCTCAGTCCCCTCGTAAAGTTTATTAGGGAGGGGCTCGAACTGCCTCAACCCCAGGTTCTAGTGCCTATGGCCCGGGGGCAGGACCGAATTTAGTTATTCAGCCGGTGCAAGAACAGTTTTGCGGTCCTGGTGATAGGTGTTGGGCCCAGAGGTTAACTAATTTTTGCTCTATAAATCCACCGAAGTTTCTTTTAGGGGCGGGGGAGGGTCTTCGAATTTGGATCCGTAAAAAAATTTTCCGAGGAGGAGGCCCCAGTAAGTAGGGTCGTTCTAGCGCATGGGCAGACTAGGATTTGACAAGATTTATGGGCAGTGCAGGTGGTTACAAAGCTTCACGTTCACGAGAAATATGTAAAACAATATAATGTCTAACAGGGCTGCAACTGGGGGGGGGGGGTGCAGGTGGGTCTGGTGCCTCGGGCGCTGTGCTAGAGGGGGGCGCAAATTTCACTCTTTAATCTCTCCTTCAACATTATGAGGTGGCGCCAAAATGCATGCTTACCCCGGCTGACCAAGCATCTAGTTGCGATCCTGATGTCTAATACTGTGAAATAAGATTTTGAATCGGGATGACTGGTGGTTTAAGTCTGATAGGGTGAGTCCCTTGCACCGAGGGCTCATCACAGTGTTAAGGCATGGCCAATTTATGGGAAAGGCGGACCGGGCTGTAGGGGCTTTAGTTATCGGTCTTATGTTTATAAATATATAAAACATAAATTTTCTTGAATTTCAACCAAAGAAGCTAGATAAAAATCTTAGTCTTGGGGGTTCTTTCAAAAATTAAGGCCCCCATCTATGGATGTGGGGCGCTGCAGATTCACTACCATATGTGTTTGTCTTTTAATAAATCGAAGCATTTTTCATCAATGGATTCAAAAAAATTTCAAGTTTTGACTTTTCAAAGTATGTAGTTAGCGTAAAATATTATACATAATCAATGCAGTAAAACACATTTTTACGGCCCCTAATATTTTGCGGCCCGGTGCGATCGCACCCTTTGCAGCTGGCTAATTTCGGCCCTGAGGGACCGGAAGTTGTGCACGCTAGGTTTAACCAAACGTATTATAAAGTAGGGTTCTTCAACCTTTTTCTAGTCGCGAGCACTGCCAGTAGTATACGCGTCGCTTGACCGCGATAATGTCAATTTCCGCCACCAGATGGCGCCACCGGAAATGTTTTCTCTTTTTCGCGCGTTTTTGACCGACTTCCTTTTTTTAGCCGGACTTCGAACCGGATTACCTGTCGACCGTATTTATTTTCAAAATGGCGGTTGGTCTTATTTATTTGGAAAAAAACTATTTTAGTGTCCTATCGGGATTCGAACCCATGACAACCGATAGAGTATATCGTTCTCCAGGCTAGTGTGTTAACCACTGAACCAAACAGACTTGCTAGACGAATGCCTTATGAAATAAGTATATAAAAATAATAAAACGTAGAACGTTTAAGGAAGTGTATTAAAGAACGTCGCTCCTAATTTTGATGTGCCTATGATCGACGATCGTCCACGGAGTTATTGGTGAAAAGTGTGCATATTGTGAACCATATCTACTGTTTTTCAATTATTTTCCACGAACCATTTTTATTTAAATACATTTTTAAAAATTTTCTCAAGATGGTCGATCACGTGACCCACGTTGATGACGATACTAGATGGCAGCACTACCGATATTTAACTTATTAGTGAAAATTATTCACTATGTCTTTATATAAAAAAAACTTTTTCAATGTCCTATCGGGATTCGAACCCATGACAACCGATAAACTATTTCGTTCTCCAGGATAGTGTGCTAACCACTGAACCCAACAGACTTGCTAGACAGAGGCCTTATGAAATAAGTATATAAAAATAATAAAACGTAGAACGTTTAAGGAAGTGTATTAAAGAACGTCGCTCCTAATTTTGATGTGCCTGTGATCGACGATCGTCCACAGCGTTATTGGTGAAAAGTGCGCATATTGTGAACCATATCTACTGTTTTTCAATTATTTTCCACGAACCATTTTTATTTAAATAAATTTTTAAAAATTTTCTCAAGATGGTCGATCACGTGACCCACGTTGATGACGATACTAGATGGCAGCACTACCGATATTTAACTTCCGTGAAAATTATTCACTATGTCGTTATATAAAAAAATTTATGAAATGTCGTCCCGATTTTCTCTTTGGACATGAAGCTGTATTAGAAATGAATTTAAAAGAGAAAAAATTAAGTCGCCAAATTACGGCGAAAATGTCAATTTTGGCACCAAACTAACCAAGATTTTTCTCTAGCTGTTTTCAAATCTCAAGTTTGAAAAGATATAGTTCGTTTGTGGTTGATGATGATGCTAATTAACCACTAGTGTTCAAATTATGCTGCTTCGAGAAGAGCCTTTTTATTAAAAAAATATCCAAGTTAACCAAACATGATCCAAAAAAAACGCTCACTTTCCAAGCGTTATTATTTTTACCCATCGTCTTTGGATCTTTAAGAGATTAGATACCAAAAATATGCACAAAAAAAAAACCACGCACAAGTTTTCATTGTCAACATTTCTATATTTCCTTCCATAACGAAACGAGATTTGTAACTACACCCTTAAAAAGCTTATTCTTTAGACATCACTTCTTATACCACATAAATAAGAAAGATATTGTGTCTTCCCGCACTTTATTATTTTATTTCTATTTTAGTTTTTCATTATGTCACTTTATTCATGGCTTTTATTTTATTCACTTCAAACACTTAAAAATGTATTTATTTCACTTTATCCAATTATTCTCTATTTAATTATTCAAACTTATATTCGAAAATTTAATTTTTTCTTTATTTTATCTATTTGATTTTATTATCTTAGTGTCATAATTTTATTTTCAGTGTTAGCTTATTTTTTCATTTTTAGTTTATTTTTATATTACATTCACAACCACTTAAAAATTATTTATTTCACTTGTTTTAGTTCACTTTATTTCCATTGATATATATATTTTTTTAATTCAAGCCTTTCCAACTTATTCTATATTTAATTATTCAAACTTTTATTCAAAAATTTTAATTTTTATTTATTTTATCTATTTGATTTTTATTATCTTAGTGTCATCATATTATTTTCATTTCGTTTATTTTTCAATCATTCAAAATTTTATTTTTTAATGTTTCATCGTTTATCTATTTGATTTTTATTATCTTTGTGTCATCATATTATTTTCATTTCGTTTATTTTTCAATCATTCAAAATTTTATTTTTTAATGTTTCATCGTTTATCTATTTGATTTTTATTATCTTTGTGTCAACATTTTATTTTCTTTATGTTTTTATCGTTACTATTCATCTATATATCGTTTTTTCATTATCTTTGTTATTTTATTTTTATTTACTTAAAATTGTTTATTTTGTCGTTTGAAGATTTTACATTTCTTAAATAATATATTTCTAAATTAAAATGTCATGTGAATAAATTTCACGCGTAGTTCAAAAAATGAGACAGACTACAAGTTTATACAGTTCAAATATTTATTCCTATCAAGATATCGATAGCATGCTCGATAAGTTTATACATTTGTCTGGAATTTAAATTAATTCCTTTTATCGTCGGTGTGTTATTGACAAAAACACGAATGTCATAAATTGTATTACATTTCGTGAAAAAAAACACCATCACCAAGAGGTTGGGAACGAGAACAGTTTCCTCTAAATTTGAAGCTGGGGTCGTCGTACACATTCAATGCAAGGCTAGATAACGTGATAATCACGGACACAACGATGATCCCGATCAAGGCTTTCCCGGTCTCTTCACGGCTAAAAAATTTTCTCTGGGCCGTCACAGCGCTATCCTTTGATACGTCTTGCATAACTCTGTACTTATCACGATCTCCACTGGAAATGACAAATGCTAGCGGGATTTCAGCAATTAATATGCTTCATTATGAAAAATCGACGTGGTCTTTCTAGTGTTAAACTGTATTTACGTTGAATTGGGTATGAAAACCGTGTCTCTGACATGTCTCAATGAATAAAATTTTCATAACTTAAGAAAATATTCATTTCCTGGCGTTTTATGAAATATGAATGTTTCTTACATTTCTGCTGAAAAGATTTCTAATGTTTATCAATCCGGGAAGTTACTCCGGCTTACGTACTATAAAATATTATATCTGTATGTTTATTCGAGTTTTTTTCCCATGAATTTTACGTTCCTTAGCAGACATTGTTATAACGAGAGGCATGTTTTTTCGAATAGTGATGAGAATAACAAAAGGCTAAAAATAAACTACTGTATCCGATATGACTGGTGTCAACTAAAGAGTGGACAGACATTTTAACTTTTATTCTTTCTCGCACCAATTTTCTCAGAAGCATGTGTGTATTAAATAAAATAATAATACTTTTATAAAAAAAGGGATAAATAACATGAAAAAATGTTAAAACTCATAAAAATGATAAAAATGTTAAAACTCATAAAAATGATAAAAATAATCCACTAGGAATTTTTAGCCAGCAAGACTTCAAAATGAAAGTCCTTTTTTTACTGTTTCTAAATCGCATGTTATATCGTGACTTAGAACGTGACCTACGTGAGTGACACTTATTACTTTCAAAGGTCACGCTTAGAATGACCAACTGAACACATTATTCCGCCCTAACTATTCAGTGTGAATCCATTGTTTCTTTCATAAAAGTTCTCACAGTGAATGCTTTCCAAAATCAGTTTTTGGTTTCCAATCTTTCATTCCGACATATTCAATTTCTCGAGATGGACGAATTCTCAGCTGTTTTCTCTCATTCAATTTACTATCTTTTACTAATTTTAACATATTCTATTTCAAATGAAATTAAATTTATTATTTTTATATATACAGAAAAAAAAATTGAATTATGGGAAACATATATACCATCTAGAGAAAAATGCCTGTGCCGACGATTAAAAAAATTACATTGTTATTAAGGGATAAATAAAATATTTATAAAATTAACAAAAAAATATAAAAAACACAAGACAAAATTACTGATGATAAAAAATAAACACAGAAAAAACACATACAAACACAATATATAAGGGAAAATTCTTAATTTATGATGAAAAATGCAAGAGAAACAAGACAATTTTACGTTCACATAAAATTCCAAGATTTAACGAAATGAAATGATTTTTTCAGCTGTTGTCGTAAAGTACTCCGGATATCACACTATAAAACGAAATGAGTTTTTATATATATAAGTTATTCTTCTTAGATTATTTTCACAAATTCAACAAAATGGGACACATGTCGTTCTTTTAGTTTTTCTTAGATTTCCACAGTGGTTTCAAAGGATTCAACCTAAACTTTGCGCTAGTCAACTAGTTGATTTGTTCTCCCACCCCCCAAACAAGAGCGACAATAGAGAAGGTAGTATGGATACAGATGATTGCAATATCAAAGATGGATAGACGAAACAAATACAGAGATGTTTGATTTATGGATGAGATGAATAATGGTTTTTCAAAACTGAATTGTTCAAATGGATAAAGTATTCACGTAATTTTCGAATGATGTTCAATATGATGAGACTTAACAAACCTCTTTTATTATTTCAATGCATTAATTCCTTTTGACATATTTTCTTTGATTTCGTGATTTTTCCCCTTTTCAAATTACCGATTTTTGATTTAAAAAAAAGACACAGTTGTATCATTTTCATCAACTTTTTTAACAGAAAATACTTTAACTACCGTGAGCTAATAAAATATGAATTCGATTATTTTACTCTTCGTATGCTCATTCAAACTTTTCCTTGGACTCATCATTCGCGACGTTTCAAAGAATTATTTTCCGATAAAACTTGCATTTTCGATGAAAAGATTTTTCGTCGAGGTTTCTTCTCGCTATCTTTCTATTGTTGATTAACCTATTGCCGCGAAGATACTTCAGCTTTAATGTTATAAAATATTATCTCTGTATATTTCTTCGTGTTTTTTCATGAATTTTACGAGTCTCAGCAAAATTACATCGGTACTTGATAACTCTCATATCGAATTGTTGAACATCAACGAGGTCACGAAACCCCCATACCACATTAAATACTCAATATTTCTCACCCATATGAGCGTTAATGCTGAGAGTAATACTTTGATTTAGACAAAATTTATCACTTTAAATTCACTGTGAACGTATACGCCTGATAAAAAAATTTATTACCCATACCAGACTGTTGAAAAAGACGATTAGGTCAACAAAATTTGGGCGTTCACTCTTAACTTCGAGAACTTTGATGTCCTATATTACGACACAATCTTGACCAATCGATGGGTTTGTAATCCAAGAATGTCGTTCAGAACGGGTACAAATTTAGGTGAAAAGACGGCATATATCATCAATATAGTGGAAGAGAAATTACATCAAGCACAAATATTATAGAAAGGAGTTTATTCAGTAAAATAATTATACTTTAAAATAAATGAGGTCATTGAAAATGATAAAAATGATTTAAAAAAACATTGAAAATGGTAATAAAGAAAAAATGGTAGAAAAAAATATTACAAATTTTAAAGAGGATGAGTTTGAACAAAAAGTGTGTGGGAGACTGCCATGTGTCTGCCTTATCCACAGAGTAATAATACTTTATATCTTAAGTCTATGGCCTTATCCTTGCAAAGGACTATCAACAAAGATGGATGCCCAGAGAATGGAAGAAGGGGGTCATCGGTTGCTACAAGATCTGAGTACTATTGTGAATGACAATAGCTACCGATATATATATATATATATATATATATATCATTTAAGAAATGTAAAATCTTCAAACGACAAAATAAACAATTTTATTTTTTTTTATTCATGGACAGTAGTTTGGATTGAGAGTTATCATCAGTCAAAAGACTCCTGAGCAGTATGCATGCTTTGTACGACAAATCTAAATGACAACGTCATCAACATAGACGCATAAAGAGGGACTGGCAATAGGTCTCACATAAGTGTGTTCACCCTTTTCAGATGATGTATCTGTGACAATTTCATCACTTGTGTCAAATTCCCTTTTTATGTTGTCCACAACTACATCATCTGAACACACTTATGTGAGACCTATTGCCAGTCCCTCTTTAGAATAGGAAAGCCTTGATCGGGATCATCGTTGTGTCCGTGATTATCACGTTATCTAGCCTTGCATTGAATGTGTACGACGACCCCAGCTTCAAATTTAGAGGAAACTGTTCTCGTTCCCAACCTCTTGGTGATGGTGTTTTTTTCACGAAATGTAATACAATTTATGACATTCGTGTTTTTGTCAATAACACACCGACGATAAAAGGAATTAATTTAAATTCCAGACAAATGTATAAACTTATCGAGCATGCTATCGATATCTTGATATGAATAAATATTTGAACTGTATAAACTTGTAGTCTGTCTCATTTTTTGAACTACGCGTGAAATTTATTCACATGACATTTTAATTTAGAAATATATTATTTAAGAAATGTAAAATCTTCAAACGACAAAATAAACAATTTTAAGTAAATAAAAATAAAATAACAAAGATAATGAAAAAACGATATATAGATGAATAGTAACGATAAAAACATAAAGAAAATAAAATGTTGACACAAAGATAATAAAAATCAAATAGATAAACGATGAAACATTAAAAAATAAAATTTTGAATGATTGAAAAATAAACGAAATGAAAATAATATGATGACACTAAGATAATAAAAATCAAATAGATAAAATAAATAAAAATTAAAATTTTTGAATAAAAGTTTGAATAATTAAATATAGAATAAGTTGGAAAGGCTTGAATTAAAAAAATATATATATCAATGGAAATAAAGTGAACTAAAACAAGTGAAATAAATAATTTTTAAGTGGTTGTGAATGTAATATAAAAATAAACTAAAAATGAAAAAATAAGCTAACACTGAAAATAAAATTATGACACTAAGATAATAAAATCAAATAGATAAAATAAAGAAAAAATTAAATTTTCGAATATAAGTTTGAATAATTAAATAGAGAATAATTGGATAAAGTGAAATAAATACATTTTTAAGTGTTTGAAGTGAATAAAATAAAAGCCATGAATAAAGTGACATAATGAAAAACTAAAAGTAGGTTTAAATTTAAAAAATAATATCAATGAAAATAAAATGTTCACACAAAGATAATAAAATCAAATAGATAATATAATAACGATGAAACATTAAAAAATAAAATTTTGAGTGATTAAAAATAAACGAAATGAAAAAGATAATAAAATAAAGAAAATATTAAAAATTTTTGAATAAAAGTTTGAATAATTAAATATAGAATAAGTTGGATAAAGTGAAATAAATACATTTTTAAGTGTTTGAAGTGAATAAAATAAAAGCCATGAATAAAGTGACATAATGAAAAACTAAAATAGAAATAAAATAATAAAGTGCGGGAAGACACAATATCTTTCTTATTTATGTGGTATAAGAAGTGATGTCTAAAGAATAAGCTTTCTAAGGGTGTAGTTACAAATCTCGTTTCGTTATGGAAGGAAATATAGAAATGTTGACAATGAAAACTTGTGCGTGGTTTTTTTTTTGTGCATATTTTTGGTATCTAATCTCTTAAAGATCCAAAGACGATGGGTAAAAATAATAACGCTTGGAAAGTGAGCGTTTTTTTTTGGATCATGTTTGGTTAACTTGGATATTTTTTTAATAAAAAGGCTCTTCTCGAAGCAGCATAATTTGAACACTAGTGGTTAATTAGCATCATCATCAACCACAAACGAACTATATCTTTTCAAACTTGAGATTTGAAAACAGCTAGAGAAAAATCTTGGTTAGTTTGGTGCCAAAATTGACATTTTCGCCGTAATTTGGCGACTTAATTTTTTCTCTTTTAAATTCATTTCTAATACAGCTTCATGTCCAAAGAGAAAATCGGGACGACATTTCATAAATTTTTTTATATAACGACATAGTGAATAATTTTCACGGAAGTTAAATATCGGTAGTGCTGCCATCTAGTATCGTCATCAACGTGGGTCACGTGATCGACCATCTTGAGAAAATTTTTAAAAATTTATTTAAATAAAAATGGTTCGTGGAAAATAATTGAAAAACAGTAGATATGGTTCACAATATGCACACTTTTCACCAATAACGCTGTGGACGATCGTCGATCACAGGCACATCAAAATTAGGAGCGACGTTCTTTAATACACTTCCTTAAACGTTCTACGTTTTATTATTTTTATATACTTATTTCATAAGGCCTCTGTCTAGCAAGTCTATTGGGTTCAGTGGTTAGCACACTATCCTGGAGAACGAAATAGTTTATCGGTTGTCATGGGTTCGAATCCCGATAGGACATTGAAAAAGTTTTTTTTATATAACGACATAGTGAATAATTTTCACTAATAAGTTAAATATCGGTAGTGCTGCCATCTAGTATCGTCATCAACGTGGGTCACGTGATCGACCATCTTGAGAAAATTTTTAAAAATGTATTTAAATAAAAATGGTTCGTGGAAAATAATTGAAAAACAGTAGATATGGTTCACAATATGCACACTTTTCACCAATAACTCCGTGGACGATCGTCGATCATAGGCACATCAAAATTAGGAGCGACGTTCTTTAATACACTTCCTTAAACGTTCTACGTTTTATTATTTTTATATACTTATTTCATAAGGCATTCGTCTAGCAAGTCTGTTTGGTTCAGTGGTTAACACACTAGCCTGGAGAACGATATACTCTATCGGTTGTCATGGGTTCGAATCCCGATAGGACACTAAAATAGTTTTTTTCCAAATAAATAAGACCAACCGCCATTTTGAAAATAAATACGGTCGACAGGTAATCCGGTTCGAAGTCCGGCTAAAAAAAGGAAGTCGGTCAAAAACGCGCGAAAAAGAGAAAACATTTCCGGTGGCGCCATCTGGTGGCGGAAATTGACATTATCGCGGTCAAGCGACGCGTATACTACTACTGCCTGTACTCATCATCAAAAGAAGAGCACCCTTACAGCAAGTTTGACATACGAATGCATGAAAACAGGATGATTTCAATCCTTGTATGCAATGTGTAATGATAATAAATAATAATTAATAACAATTAATAATTAATAATAATAAATAATAATTAATAATAATTAATAATAAATAATAATTAATAATAAATAATAATTAATAATAACTGTTATTACCAATAAATTTTTTTTAATTCAACCAAAATTATTAAACACTTTCAAATGTATCTAATATTTTTCTTTCCCTGTATGTTTTTTTCTCCGTAAAGAGGCGTTCCTGATAATTTCCCTCTCGTGGAAGAGAGAAGCTGCTTCCATTGACTTAACATTGCATACATGAGTTGGGAAAAAAATTCAATAAAAATCAAATACATTTTTTAAAAACTAAAAAAAAATATCTTGACAAAATGCGGTTTTTGCGGCATCTGCTCAAAAAAAATGAAGTTCTGAGCGCGAAAACCATGCGAACAAATTCATGAAAAACCAACAATTTTACATTATGCTCCCGTTTGAGTGGGTCACGTGAGGAATCGGGTGACGTCAAAACCAGTTTCATTCTGAAGCGCGCGCTTGCTAATACTAGGCTGACCATATTTCCTCGAGAGAAATACGGGACATTGAGATTCCAAATACGGGAAAATACGGGACGTCGCCAATTATCGCCAAAAATGACGCCAAAACCAAGCAAAGTTGCCAAATATTGTTAAAATTACGGTAAAATCACAATGGCGGGAAATGAAACGTTACTGGAAATTGCAGTGGATTAAAATGAATTTCACGAAAAAAACGTTCACCGAGACAAATGTGGGAGATAAATATTCTCATTTATAGCTGTAATTATCATAATATAGTTTATTAGTTGAAAAATAATTTCAATCTTTGACTTCAATAAAGAATAAAAATTCAAGTAAGCGTCGTGTAAAATACGGGAAAAACCGGGACACTTTTGCGAAAAAGTCGGGACGACCAAAAATACAGAAAATACCGGGACTGTCCCGGGAAATACGGGACGTATGGTTATCCTAGCTAATACTTAACCTTATATATTCTAGAAACAGAGTTGCCAGATTAGCGGTTTTCCCGCCAAATTGGGCTGGTTTGAAAACGGTTCAGTCGGGAATTTTCGGCTTTGGCGGGTGGCGGTTTTTAAAAATTGTGTTCATGGCGAATTTCTCCCTATTTTTCTTTATTTTTCTTTGCTTGCGAGCAAAGAAGTTTTTCTTTTTTTCACTTTAGTCCCCACCCCATGTTGTGTTTTCTTCCTGACAAGGCAGAAGGGGGGGGGCAACTCACCCAACTATGGAAAGCCAGAACTTCCAACCATAATGCCTTTGCCACCCAATGATTGAAGGGACCGTAAAACAAAAACTTGGAAACTGTCCTAGGCTCTAGATCAGCGGTTTTCAACCTTCATGATACCGCCGCCAATCGGTTATAATATATCCAACACTATAAGGGAGACTTCAGTGACGTCACGAGCTTCGCGCGGAGGCCTTCTGCTATAGTAGGTGTTGCTCCGGCCCGACGGATGCGAAACACAGTATCTAGACCACAGAAGCCTGTGAAAGAAACCGTAGCCTCCACAAGCGTGGTGCTGGCAGGGCTCAAGCCCGGGAACCAGTTCTGTCTTAACGCATAGGCCCACCCGAGCATGGCCCTGGGGCTTCAAGAGAAGAGGGGCCTCAGAAAAACGAGAGGTAGTTGTATTTTTCGGGGATTTTCCATGTAGGGAATAAGGAAAATCACTTGGCTCTCGGGCCCATGATGCTCTTAAAATGGCCCTGCCAGGAACCCAGAAGAGTTCTTAAATTTTTTGTTTACTAGATCGTGAAAAATCTGGTCTGGGATCCATACCTAATTTTTAAAATCATTGTACCAAATTTCGTAGGCACCTATGCACAATTTGAGGCAGTGTCGTCTTGACGCATGGGCCAACCCGGGCACGCCACGGAGGCCTTGAATGAAGAGCGGGGGGGGGGGGGGGGATAAAAAATGAAATAATATGATTAAGATTTGCGAGATTAAGCATGTGAATTGGTAAGTAGGCATTTGCAGTCTGGATAGAGGGCTGAGCAAAATCAATTTTCCCGGGAGGGCCTCATGATGCTTTTAAGACGGCCTAGACTTCAGGCCATATCTGGGCCGTTTTTCCAGGAGAGAGAATGTGTAGCCCTGACTTTCGCAAAATTTTAAAAAAACATACTTTTTTACGGAAAAGTGAAAGTTGGGGGGGGGGGGGACTATAACAGGAAAAGAGTTATAAGCCACTTTTGCAGGCTAGAATATCGTCAAACTGTAGTGCTCTTGTTGCTTCATTCATAGATGGCAGCACAAGTTCAAATATTTTGGGCTACTTTTGAAGAGGATTTTGGCTGGAAATTTTTTAAGGACCTGGCAACTCTGTCTAGAAACCTTGGTCCCGATGACCGCTCTCCATTGAAGAGCCGAAACGCGTCAACCATTCGACCAATTGAATTTATTTGTCTTGAAAACGTGGCAATTTTTGTATAAATTCTTTTGTTCGATGACCTCTCAAAATTTCCCACAAACGCCAAGAAATTTCCCATTTGGACCAATTTTTCCCACGAATATGGGAAATTTCCCACGAGTTACCATCACTGATGACGGCTGTTGATCAACCCTTCAAAAGAGCGGAAGAGCCGTGAAAAGGCGGCGGTTCATTTTAGTGAGCGAGCGGTTCAGAGCCTCTCACGGAAAAGAACCGTTTCGCCCCTCGCTTTGACCAGAACAGAGAAGTAGCAGCCAGTGATGGTAACTCGTGGGAAATTTCCCATATTCGTGGGAAAAATTGGCCAAAATTTGTCCAAGTGGGGAATTTAACATTTGTGGGAAATTTTGAGAGTTCATCAAACAAAAGAATTTTTTGAATAAAAATAAAAAATATTAATGCAGTACAATACTTTTCTATTGTAACGTACTTGATTACACATTCTCCCCGCTAGATGGTGGCACATTTTTCGGACTGCGTGATAAAAATTTGGTCAAAAGTAGGGTGACCAGACGTGCCGTATTTCCCGGGACAGTCCCGGTATTTTCTGTATTTTTGGTCGTCCCGACTTTTTCGCAAAAGTGTCCCGGTTTTTCCCGTATTTTACACGACGCTTACTTGAATTTTTATTCTTTATTGAAGTCAAAGATTGAAATTATTTTTCAACTAATAAACTATATTATGATAATTACAGCTATAAATGAGAATATTTATCTCCCACATTTGTCTCGGTGAACGTTTTTTTCGTGAAATTCATTTTAATCCACTGCAATTTGCAGTAACGTTTCATTTCCCGCCATTGTGATTTTACCGTAATTTTAACAATATTTGGCAACTTTGATTGGTTTTGGCGTCATTTTTGGCGATAATTGGCGATGTCCCGTATTTTCCCGTATTTGGAATCTCAATGTCCCGTATTTCCCTCGAGGAAATATGGTCAGCCTAGTCAAAAGGGAAATTTTACTGTAATAGTAAGCTGACCATATTTCCTTGAGAGAAATACGGGACATTGAGATTCCAAATACGGGACATCGCCAATTATCGCCAAAAACGACGCTAAAACCAAACAAAGTTGCCAAATATTGTTGAAATTACGAACAAATCACAATGGCGGGAAATGATGCATTACTGCAAATTGAAGTGGATTAAAATGTATTCCACGAAAAAAAAAAGTTTACCAAACCAAGGCAAATGTGGAAGATTAGTATTCTCATATATAGATGTATCATAAAATAATTAACGAGTTGAAAAATAATGTCAATCTTTGACTTCAATAAAGAATAAAAATTCAAGTAGGCTTCGTGTAAAATACGGGACACTTTTGCCAAAAAGTCGGGACGGCTGAAAAAACAGAAAAAACCGGGACTGTCCCGGGAAATACGGGACGTATGGTCACCCCATGTAAGAGGTTACCACATCGAGGAATAAAGAGAAATAAAGAGATAAATAAATCCCCATCTTTATTTCTCCTGTAAGGGTTACCATCACTGGTAGCAGCCATGCATCCGGAGAAAACGGAGCAATGAATAGAATAGCGTAAAGTGCATACGTGGAGCAAGCTACTCTCTCCGGGTTCTTATCGTGGTCATACGTCCCGTATTTCCCGATGAAGTGTCAGTTTTTTCTGTTTTTTCCTGCGCCGTCCCGATTTGTGTGCAAAAGTGTCCCGGTTTCGCACGCTCCCAACTCAGAAATAAGATCACGATAATTACGACTGCAGAATGTGTTTCATTTTCTTTTTTTTTTAATTCACTGCAATTTGAAGTGGAGCTTAATTTTCCTAAATTGGCGACTTTTCAGTGATTTTAGCATGAGTTGGCAAATTTGTTTACGTTTGCCATCATTTTCGTTTTTGCTCGAGTGGATATGGTAAGCCCATTCATCCCTTGTTTATCTGGTGAGCTGAGTAACTCAGCTGAGTTTAGTCACAGTCGACAATATTTATCCTCTTGACATGAGATATGGCGTGGATTCCGTGGACGTAAGCTTCACACCCGAGTGGGTTTTATACATATATTACTACAGTCGAATCCCGTTATAACGAACGCCAAGAGACCGGAGGAATCACTTCGTTAAAACGAAATTTCGTTATAAAGGAATTCCAGGTTACCTAGCATTGTGGCTATGTAAACTTATTTAGGGGATTAAAAAAGTGCTCGTTAAAACGAGATTTTCGCTATAACGGGATTTGACTGTATATGAAGGTATATATGAAGGTGTGTATTATATATGATGATAAACATGGTATATCACATATATATTTTAAATATCTTCTAATTAAATGGTGATTTTTCTGTTCTTATCCACTTTCGTATTTACGGGGGGGGGGGGAATTAGCAGGCTATAGCCCAGCTAAAACCCTTGGCCCGATGACCAAATATGGCCCTGTAGGTTACCTGATGTGGCCTGCCCCCGCCCCCTCAAACCTAATTTTGTAAAAATGAACTAAGCTGCAAGTGACACAATTCCAGAGCATTTAAGCGGTACATTTTCAGATCACTCAAGTAGGCCTGTGGCACATTTAAGGATCACTGAAGTGACCCATGACATATTTCCAGAACACTTAACTTCCTTGGCACATTTAGACATCCCTTGAGTGACATGTGGCACAGTTTTAGAGCACTTAAGCAGCACCCAGTTCAGTTCTGTATCACTCAAGTTACCTACAGCCCATTCCCAGATTACTTAAGTGATTTGCGCCATAATTACAGATCACTCGAGAGATGCGTGACACAGTTCCATAGCACTTAAGTGGCTCAGGACACATTTCCATATCACTTGGATTCACGAAACATCAAGAGATCACTAAAGCGGCTCTGTAGGGTTAAGAATATTTCATATTTTCATAAAGGGTGCTTGATGACGTAGGCATTATCGCAACCCCACACCCCATCGATGCTGACGTAATACTTTAATGACCCCTAAGCAGTTGAAGAAATTTTGGGTTTTCCAATCTTAAACTCAAACTTAATCTCCACCCGCTCGGTACTCACCGGCTTATCTCTCCCTGCTTAGTCATGCTTCATAAGATTACTCGTGGCCATCTAAATTTTGATACGTCCTGTATTCTGATTAAGCCTTCCTATTCTTCCAAATAGACTTGACCACCCCAAACAAGTAAAACCTATTTTCCCCTCTACAGACTGTTTTGAATAGTTTCTTTCCTAATACCATAGTTTGAATGGAACAAGCTCCTCTCCACTATTGTCAACTCCCGACGATCTCCGATTTCTTGTCAAATGTTAAAAAACATGTGTGTAAATCCATGTCCTCTTGTATAGGCTATTGAGAGACCAACAAACAACATTAAATATAAATACAACGCCACAACAGGCAAAAGATCCAACGAGGTGACTGAGAAAAAGATGCCCATAACAAAATATGGATGTCATATATTTCTGAAATACAGCCACCCGATTAAAAATGTAAATTACAAACAACATATATATACATGATAAAATACTATACAATACCCATAATGAATACTTATGGTTGTCTTAATCTAAGTATGGATAGCTTCTCGATTTACCCCAACATGTTTATGGTATTTCTTTTTAAACGTGTCAATTGCGTTAGTATTTACTATCTCCAGGGGTGAGCTATTCCATTTATTAGCAACCCTATTAGAGAAAAGTTCCCTGCGACACCATAACCTAGAATTGTCTCTTACCAATCGCCCTTGTCGAAGCAGTTGATTGACAATGCATTGATAACTAACGATCCATACTATCCATCCCATTGAAAATTTTGCATACTTCGATAACCAAGACTTCCCTATGTAAGTATGGTCTCCAAAACCTCACAGCATTCTCCAGTCCAGGATTAACTAAGCCTAGAAAAAGTGGAAGAACGACTGTAGAAGAACATGAGATACCTTGTTTGAAAATGAAACCGAGCATTCTATTTGCTTTTTTTGACCACCGCTGAACGATATTCAGAAAGCCTAAGCTGCTCATGAATGCGAATTCCCAAGTAGGTGATTCTAGTTGCATCCGGGATAGTGACACCATTCAACTCGTAAGGGAAACGTGGGTTGTTCGAAAACACATCTTTATGTATCATGTGATTAATAGTAACATTAAGAATTTTCAAAAACAAAGTAATTCATTGAGTTAAGCAAAAAATAATTAAATTGCGGAAGTTGTTGCGGAAGTGTTTTTTTAGCTTGATAGTTTGGATGACACTGAATGTTTTCAACCATGACCTTCCTTACATATGGATACTCGGGTAGCGCTAGAGTGACTGGTCAACTGAATGACTCAAGTTGCCCGTTCTCCCTCATACAGCGCTACTATAAACATTTCAAAATCCAAGAGACTGAAAAGAATCGATGAATTTTCACACGATCATAAGAATGAATCAGCCACACAATATGCATAGTGAGAAGATAGATGAGAAATTTATTTAAAAATAGACTGTGTTTATTGGTTGGGGGGTTACCATTGGGAGATATCTTGACCGGTATTTGACAAATAGCAGGTACCAGATTGCCATGGCGGCTAAATAACGTAGGGATTGGCGCCTAAATTTTCCAATATGTGATTATCGACTAGAAGTCTGAGGACCAGAAAAGATTTTCAGAATTTATATAAGTACTGGGTTTCAACTTTGATGTGGGGGGGGGGGGTTACTACTACTTAACTGTACATGCATCTCGTCATAAACGAAGATAGATTTGAAGTCTGGGGGGCACAATGATGATGATGTCAATTCATTTATGCATTGGATCAGTTGATTCCACCTTTGACACTGGGGGAGGGGGGCACTCTCCCCCTCGTAACTCCGTCCATGCGCCTTTTCACATTCCTCTACAGAATTTCTGACAAACTGCTACGTGCCATAATGTGAATGTACGTGTTGTGAACCTAACATGAAGTTGGTTTCTGTGTAATGCCTGTTATGTGTATCGCTGCAATCTGCCATATATTCTTCTAATTATGAGTGAAGTGTAATTATTGAAGATGATTATGCCTTTGTAAGGCTATTGCTACGCGTGGCAAGACTTTTTAATGGGGAGATTGCCTCGCATTCGCACCTCAAATTTGGGAACCACAGAAAACCAACTTCAGCTGACCACCGCTATGGTGATGGTAAATTGAAGGGGGGGGGGGGGGGGCTGCAATGTCGCGAAAGCGAAAAAGTAGAAAAATATTATTTTGGGCCACTTTTTTAAAAAAACAACCACCAATTTTTTGCTCGGGAGAAATTAGGCTGCCACCTAAATTTTTTTTACGATTCGTCACGCCCTGATCTTGACACAAGAGCAGTAGATGGGAATCAACTAGTTACGAGCAAGTAGATGCAAAAAAAAAACAAAAAAAAAAAAACGAGAGTTGGTGTTTGGTGTTAAGTTTAGCTTTTTCACCCATATGTGAAAAAGCTCACTACCAGTATAAAGAAATATTCCATAGTCATGATAGAAATTTACTACACACCAATTCTGGTCATATCGCCGTACAGCAATTTCCAATCATTGGAGTTTGGGGAAGGGGCAGGGACGGACTTAACTATTTTGTGGCCTGGTGTGAAAACAGCTGCTTTGCGGCCCTCCGAAATAATTTTTCAAGATCCCATTTTGAGAGGGCTGAAATAAGACTCAGCCCCGAGGTTCTGATGCCTATGCTATTCTTTGGCATAGGCATCAGGCCCATTCTGCTGCAAAATGTGGGCGCCATCTCTGCAACATCTATACACAGCAAATCAGTCATGAATACTCTTTCAGCTGTGACAAACAAGCATTTTGCCGCACCCCCCCCCCCTCCCGGTGTAGTATTAAGTAAGTATGTCGTTGGAGTGAGAATTCAGTGCTCTTTCTTTTCCAGCACCCCTGAGCAAATGGGGCACGTGCCCACAAATTTACAGGGCACAGAATTTGGCTGCTTTTTGCATTACAGGCAAATCCCTCCCCACGCCTCTGCCTCAAAGAAAACTGTACAAGAGACACCCAAAAATAGTATTTGCGTAGGGCACTAAATTATGATATGCAGGCCGCGGGTTCGGGAGGGGGGTTGTCAAAATCCTAGATCTGGAGGGTCCCCGTCTTAGGCAGAATCTTAAGATATATTTTGACTTCTTATCAAAGCACTAACTCAATGAAATCAACGTATTTTTCTCAATGTAAACAAAGCATTTTTAATTTGTTTTGCAGCTCCTAAAATTGAGCGCCCTGGTGCGACTGCACCCTTCACACCTGCCTAAGTCCGGTCCTGGGAAATGAAGGTGCCATCTATCGGTGGTTGCCCCAGGCTCGGTAAGTGAAGAACTTATTTGATTTCTAAAAGATTATTCTGCAAGGCTGTTCAATAATCCTAAAACTAAAAGACAAAAATACGAATACAGATGGATGATGATTTTTGATCGGCTGAAATACATGAAATCAGTAGGCTTCCTGGATATTATGCCAAGGTGGATTTGAAAGAAAAGTGTTGTTTCTCTCCACCAGGAATCAAACACAGGACCTCTTGCATTAAGCAAAGAAAGGATCTCGTCTCTCTATGGTATAATTAATTGCCAGTCCACTTGCCTGGTATGCAAGAGGTACTGGTTTGATTTCCTGGGGAGAGAAATGACAATTTTTTCAAAGTTCACCTCAGCATGATAGCCAAAAAGTCTATTGATTTCAAACATTTGAATAGTTTTAAAATGACTCTTTCTCAGATACGAGTTACAACATTCTCTTGTCGAGTTTTAACTTTGATAACAATGCTCAAGCCCAATTTTGTTCTCAAAGATATTTCAGTGATTTTATGGGGATTTCGGGGCGGTGATTCCAAATCTGGAATTGGTTTTGTTGTCCTGCTTCTCTTAATTGTTACCAAATCTCATCAACAAAATTTGTGATTTTAATTGAGGAGGGAATCGTCAATATATTGCCATATATTACAGATGTACTAGATCACAATTAATGGTTCTGCCAAAGCAGAAATTGTATCACTTTCGAGGTTATTTGGGTGGGGGGGGGGGGCTGTTGTATGTCGACCATTTGCTTTATTAATTTCCCGTTTGCTTATTTTCAAGGCTCAACAAGTAGAGTAGATTAACTTCTGTCTGGATGGGAAAAATAATTTTGTATTTACTACTTCATGGTCTTGTACAGCAATTCACGTTCATCATTCAAAATTATGGTGCACATTTCGTGTATTGGGTAAAACAACAGTTTGCATAACGAAGCAGTTGAATACATAGGCCTATTCTAAGTTTTGAGACTGTGATGCTACAGCCAATAGCATTCAATTGTCTTCTGTATTTTTAGGGCATGAAGAGGTATAAACAATAGAGAAAATTACCTTTTGGGTGTGTGTGTGTGAGAGAGATAATATGCCATGGGTTTATTTAAGTTTGTTTCCCATGGCATAAACAATATTTACAATGCTCAGCAAAAGAGATAGAAATGAAATTGCTTCATTTGTCAAAAATGATTATGCTGATGTTGAGCACTGAAATTTAAACAGTTCTTTTTAAGAAAGGGATAGATAATGTATTAAAACCATCTGGTCCGCCTTGACTTATTTATATCGGACCTTCTAATTTACACATTTTGTTCTATGCTTTTCAAAGAGTGCCATTCTTAAACAACTTAAATGTCTTCATGATTTGCTGTTCATTGTCAAGGAGAGTTGACAGACAGGACTGGGGGAAGACTCCTAAAAAATGTAATTTATATTGTGAGGAAAGACAGAAAAAAATTATCTCTATGTAGTTGCTAGTACATTTGTTTTGGCCAAAAATTGTTTTTTTTACGAGTCATTTCTGACAAGATTCCTCGAAAGACTGATTATTTTTTGGAAATGATCTCAAGAAAGGAAATTTATCTCTTCCTTTATGTGGAAGCAAATTCCCAGTCGAGGCACAGACATGGAAGTTTCTTCCTTGAAATCATCATCTCCAAAAAAAATAACCAGTCTTTCAAGGAATCTTGTATTAACAAGTGGTGTTGGTCAGAAATGACTTGCATTTCTACATGCAAGTCATTTCTGTCATTTTGCTTTGGCTTGAGTCAATCTTATAGGATACTAGCTGTAATACCCGGTGTTGTCCAGGTTTTCTTCAGTGAGGCTTTTTGGATCATGCGATATCTATCTCTTTCTTTGAGGGACATACAAACCTTGTCTAAGGTAACCAATATGAGGACTTCCTGTGCAACTCATGAAAGAAACAAATCTAGATTTAAAGAAACGTAAAAATGAATATATTTTTTTCCTTTTTTAAAGGGTGCTAGGTATTTCGATCCCCCCTTTTGAAATTATTGATGTGGCAAGAAACCCCACCAAATTTCTGCATTTGTACAGCAATATCTGCAATTTTAACACTGATGTCTATGGGGGAATCATCCCTTGTAAAGGCATAAACTATTGTAAATATACTGGCAGCGTTAAAGAAGGGACAAACCATTGTAAAAAGCATATACATGTCTGAAACGCATTGCTAAGGAACTACGGTAGCCAAAGTAAACATTCTGAAAGTGATTGTTGAGGCCCAAGAACCATTGTTGCCTGAAAGTTTTTTGCCCATTTGGGACATTTGCCCTGCTCTGAGGAAATTTTGAAGTAGCCTATCGTTCAAGTTGGGTCCCATTTGGTATATATACAAAATCTGGTGACGATCGATGTAGATTTGTATAGAGAACGCACGCACGCACGCAGAAAATCAATTTTATATATAGATTTAAATAGTGTTATGAAAATTTTTTAAATTTTTTAAAAAGTAAAAACAATATTTTTTTGAGGGATTTCTTTTCATTATGCTGTGATGTCTTTGTGTGTGGGGGGGGGGGCACCTTACCCCATCCTACTACAAAATACCCTAGAACCTTAAAAATTTTCTTGTTAGGATTCATGCTTTGGGGAATACGAGCAATTGAAGAATATTCATAGTCTCTCCCCCCCCCCCGAATGCATTGGTTCTTTAAAGGAGAAACTTCAGAGAAAAAAGCTATTTGTCACTCACATGTTTGTAAACACTCTGGGTCATTCTTATGATCACTCCAATTTAAGCATGGAAGTCATGCTCACGTACTCTTCACTACGGCCAGTAATGCACAAAGTGTGCTCCGCAGCTCCTGGGAGTGTCACCAACATCTGTCAAGAGCTCAAGGGGGGTCAAGAGAACTACGGTAACCAAAGTAAACCACATTCTATTAATTATTGCCTATTCAGTGAGTGCTTTGAATTGTTTCTTTGATTTTTCTCAGTCATTTCAAGACTCTCCTGGGGAGTTGGGGATACACATCAGGACCGTAACTAGGATGTTTACCACCCCCACAACTTCAAAATGTGATAATTTTATAACAGTGTTCTTTGTTTCCACCTAAAACTGCTGCCTGAGACAGTTTCCCATCTGCCCTCCCTGTAGTTCCAGCCCTGATACACATTGTCATGGCAAGAAAGTGGAAGGTGGAAAAAATTTGAGAACCACTGCTTTTTGCACACTGCTTTGGTCACTAACATGCTTGAAAACTCTTTGGGTCACTTAATTGCTCACTCACTGACCTAGTTCCTCGCTCTTTAGCTCACTTCCTTTTTTGTCAGTCACTGACCTTGTCCCTCGCTCTCTAGGCTGAGACGGATTCATGTTTTTACTGCCTATAGACTATACAAATTTTGCCACCCTTTCACATTCTATTAATTTTCTTGACCACTCATTCCACTCCTTTGTCGCCTCTCTGAACTTGCTGCCTTAATCTTTATAGCTTACTTAACCCCTCCCCCCCCCCACCACCCTGTAAATATGCCTCTGAACCACTGTTGCTTCTAATTTTGGTAGAAGAGGGAGTCAAATTCCAAACTGCCTCCCCCCCCCCATTTTGTCTTACTGTGTCATTAAGTATTGTTTAACATGCTTCACTGTTAAGTAACAAGGTGTTTTGATCTTAAGATCCTGATTCTGTGGCATATTTTCTGGCTCAAAATATGAGAAATATAATTGCAAACACACTACACTGGAATCAATGTTGAGTTAATAAAATATCTCCCCCCACCCCCCATATAGATTCTCCTAAAGTAAATATATTACCGTTTTCTTTTCAGGAAAATGCCTTGGGAAAGTCAGCGATTCAGTAAAATTGGTCACTCAAGACTAGTTTTGCCTTGCAGTATCAAATCAGATGTGGTAAATGAGGAAAAATTCTTCTCTAAATTGGAACACATCTTTTACTAATCTTTATCATCTTTATTTAACTTAAAAATAACTTAAAAATGAGCAAATCATCTTGTATGAGATCACATGATGGATACCATGAGGATGATTCTAGTTCCGTTCTAATCCCAACAACACTGAGTGTACAACCCATCTCTCATGAAAACTCTGGTACTGAAGATCATGTGCTTAAGTGTGAATGCTGCGGGAAAACATTTTCAAACAGCTCTGATTTGAGAAGGCATATAAGAGTTCACACTGGAGAGAAGCCGTACGAATGTGACTTTTGCGGGAAAACATTCTCAGAAATCGGCAATTTGAAAAGACACAAAAGAGCTCACACTGGAGAAAAGCCATATCTGTGCGACTTTTGTGGTAAAACGTTTTCGATCATCACAAGTATGAAGAAGCATAAAAGAATTCACACTGGGGAGAAGTTATATGAGTGTGACGTTTGCAATAAAACATTCTCTGAAACTGGCAATTTAAAAGAACACAAAAGAGTTCATACGGGAGAGAAGCCCTTTAAATGTGATCTGTGCGGTAAAATGTTTGCTCATACGGCGAGTTTAAAATTTCATAAAAAAGTGCACACCGGTGAAAAGCCATATGAGTGCGACACTTGCCACAAAGCGTTTCGTCAAATCGCAAATTTGAACTCTCACAAAAGAATTCACACTGCAGAAATGTCATAAGGGGAGTGCTATTTTTTTAACAGTTTTTATAAAACAATCACCCACATAATACTTCGATCAGAAAACAATTTTTTTTTATCAAGAAGACGTTATGTGTGTTTGTAAAAAAAAAACTTTGTGCTTCCTACTTGTTAATTTTTGAAACACAGTATACATTCGATTTATTTTTTACTTATTTTTTTCAACAGACAGAAAACAGTAAATGTTTCGTACTACAATGCTAATAATACTAATGGTAGTAACGAAGTAAAATACATGACCTACCACAACAGTGGGGCTGACAGAGCTCCTGCCTCCCTCCCGGATGAGATTCTTGTCATTTTTTGTTTTTACACTATAAATTTACTATTTGGGGCTAGTAAAAACTTCGGTCTGGTGGCCTGCCAAAGATCCGTGCTTGGTGAAATACTGTATCGCGACACTGTTTTCAGACCGTTTGTGGGAATTTCAAATTTCCATTCCAAAGCTAAATGTACAATATCATTGTAATTTTAATGTTCGTGAACGTAATTATTTTTTGTGATTGATTATTTAGTGAGATTTGATGTATGTAAATAAAAAAAAGTTAATTTGGTTCTCCGTCCATCTTCCTTTTCAAACATGGCATTCATGCCATTTTTTGCGCTGTCCATAATTGAGGGCACTGGGGGTTCAAGCCAAATGTTACACACTTAGAAGGGTAGTTTGTTTCTTTTTGTTCTCAAAATATATGGCCGAATATTTTGTTGTTTTCTATGATCAGTAATTGTCAGATGCATTTTTTAAACAAATCTAATGTTTGAATGGTGCTTAACCCTAGAATACTAACTAATAAAACCTGCATTTAAAACTGCATTTTTAACCATGTGAAGGCCAATGTTCCATAAATAGAACATAATTTTTATTTGCAAAAATACCAGATAAAAATTCATGCAAACATTTTTTTATCGTATGTAGAAAAGATTTCAAAGTATTTTTTGAAATAAATTTGAAAACTTCAGGTTAATATAAACTTTTTGATAGAATTTTGAAATGTGACATTTTCTGGGCGTGTTTCTCCAATTTTGATTAAAGTTTGCCAAAATTTCAATTTTGAAGTAAATTGAAAATTATTTTGTGTGTTTCTACCACTTGATATACCAATTAGTGTCTTTGTACTGTTATGCATAAACAAGCATTCAAAAACGTGTATTCAAAAATGCATGTTTTATTTATGCAACATTGTCCTTTCAAGAGAGCGGGATTCTAGGAATATCTAATGTGCAGTGCGCTGCTTCGATTTTCCTGTTCGAACCACGGTGTTGCCATCATTCAACATGTGTATAGGAGCGAAATCTGGGTAATATGATACAGAAGAATGTGCTTTCTGGGGTGGATTGTTTATATTGAGTATTTTTTATTCTTGCATTCTTAGAAATGCATGTTCTTGCCACCACAGACTAATCAAATCGACAGTTGCAGATAGTCTTGTTATATTCAGCTTCGTGCAATCATGCCAAAATATATATCTCGTTAGAAGAAGCTGTAGGATATATTTAGAAACCTTCAAATTTCCACAGAATTAAAGGACCAATTACTTGCTAATGGGAACATCACGGATGAAGAGGATATTATTGAAAATGATCTAGTGACAACAGTTCTAACTGATGTATGTGGAATGGTAGATATATTCTGCAACAGGATGAGGTGTTAGAAACTCCCGATGTTCTTCAAAAGATGTCGGGAAGAAAACAGGAGCAAAACGTAAGTGCAAATTTCACGAAAAGGCAAAAAGTCAACTTCACTTTTAATTCTTAATTTTATTCATCAAATCAACGAATGAAAGTATGTCCCAAACTCAGAAATTATATCAAGACTACAAACAAGAAAAATCATTTTTTTCATGTCTTTATTTTAATTTACTGCAATTTGAAGCGAACTTCATTGGCGACTTTGCTATGATTTTAGCACGAGTTGGAGAATATACTTACTTCTAGCATCAATTTTGGCGATGTTCCGTATTTCTGATCTTAATTTGCCGTATTTTTCTCGAGCAAATATGGTCAGTCTACTAATGACACTTTCGCACATAAAGATTAAATAGACGTAGGCTGACCATATTTCCTCGAGAGAAATACGGGACATCGGGATTCCAAAATACGGGAAAATACAGGACATAGCTAATTATCGCCAAAAACGATGCCAAAAGCAAACAAAGTTGCCAAATATTGTTGAAATTACGGAAAAATCACAATGGCGGAAAATGATACATTACTGCAAATTGCAGTGGATTAAAATGTATTCCACGAAAAAAAAACGTTTACCAAGGCAAATGTGGGAGATTAATATCCCATATATAGTTGTAACTATCATAAAATAATTTATGAGTTGAAAAATAATTTCAATCTTCGACTTCAATAAAGACTAAAAATTCAAGTAGGCGTCGTGTGAAATACGGGAAAAACCAGGACACTTTTGTCAAAAAGTCGGGACGGCCAAAAAAAAAGAAAATAGCGGGACTGTCCCGGGAAATACGGGACGTATGGTCACCCTAAATAGACGCCACTGCAAATAGTTTGGGAACAGCTTCAGTATAAGGGATAGGTTGGCAATTTTCGGCGACTTTTTTTTTCGTCGTCAAACATGTCCGACAACCCCATCAAAAGTCGCCAAGGCCTTTTAGACACATTGCGGGTGCCGAAAGAAAAAAAATCGCCAGCATAGAAAATAATTAAAACAATATGAAAAGTATCATGAAACACGAGAAATGAAAACATATATAAGATCTGGATTATAAATGATTTCTGGGTTAATAAATATGATATGAGGCTGTGGGATGCTATTGACGCTCAAACAAGCATAAAGATGCTAAAATCAACAACCATAATTATAATAATAAAAATAATTACAAATGAAAACCCGGGCTCTTTTTCCGGGAATCCAGGTTCTTTTAAAAATAAATAACGGTTCTGCATGTTGTATAAATAAATACATTCTATGTATTATAAATAAGTTAATTATACTATTTATATTACTAAACAGTTAGTTAGTCTGTAACAAATATAAGTAAACAAAACGATCTTCCACCAATGCCTAGAACATAGTAAAAGCCCAATACACTTCTCTCAATTAATGGTAATTTCTCTGCATACAAATACTCGTTAGATGTCACTGCCAACAGTTAGTTAATCTGTAAGAAATATAAGTAAACGAATCTGACATAATTCTACCAAGCCTAAAATGTAGTAAAAGCTCAATACACTTTTCACAGCTTATGATGATGTCATGGCACATAAAAACTCACTAGATGCCACTGTGAACAGTTTGTTGTCTGTCACAAACATAAGTAAACGACACAAAACTGCTATTAGTGCCTAAACTATAGTAAAAGACCAGTATTTCCCGGAGTGACCATATTTCCCGGGACAGTCCCGGTACTTTCTGTTTTTTTGGCTGTCCCGGGTTTTCCTGTGTTTTACACGAAGCCTACTTGAATTTTTATTCTTTATTGAAGTCAAAGATTGACATTATTTTTCAACTCATAAATTATTTTATGATAATTACAACTATATATGAGAATGTTAATCTCCCACATTTGCCATGGTGAACGTTTTCTTTTTCGTGGAATACATTTTTATCCACTGCTATTTGTAGTAATGCATCATTTCCCGCCATTGTGATTTTCTGTAATTTAAACAATATTTGGCAACTTTGTTTGGTTTTGGCGATAACTGGCGATGTCCCGTATTTTCCCGTATTTGTAATCCCAATGTCCCGTATTTCTCTCGAAGAAATATGGTCAACCAAAGTATTCTATGGATGATCATCTATGATCATGTTATAGTATGTTGAAAACTCACTAGATGTCATTGCGAAATGCATATTGTCTGTTACCAATACCCACTGAACCATAAGTAAGCTGACCATATTTCCTCGAGAGAAATACAGAACAATACATCGCTAATTATTGCCAAAAACGACGCCAAAACCAAACAAAGGTGCACAAGTATTGTTGAAATTACGGAAAAATTAAAATGGCGGGAAATGATGCATTACTGCAAATTGCAGTGGATTAAAATGTATTCCACGAAAAAAAAACGTTTACCAAGGCAAATGTGGGAGATTAATATTCCCATTTATAGTTGTAATTATTATAAAATAATTGATGAGTTGAAAAATAATTTCAATCTTTCACGTCAATAAAGAATAAAAATTCAAGTGGGCTTCGTGTGAAATACGGGAAAAACCAGGACACTTTTGACAAAAAGTCGGGACGGCCAAAAAAACAGAAAATAACGGGACTGTCCCGGGAAATATGGGACGTATGGTCACCCAGCTATAAGTAAACCTTATCCTTTCCTAAAGCTTAACTTTCCTTATAGCTCAATGCCAATACCAGTGGACGAACTTATTTCTCATCAGCCATCAACGCTTAAAAATTCGGCTGACCATATTCGCTCGAATGAAGTACGTGAAATTTTCCTTAGAAATACGGGAAAATGCGGGACATTACCAATATTCACCAAAAAAATGATGCAACAGTGAGCAAAGTTGCCAACTTATACTAAAATCACAGAAATGTCACTAATCGAGGAAAATAAAGAGGCATTTCAAATTGCAGTGAATTAAAAAAAGGATGTGCAGTGCATTACAATAAGGAATGCACCGCCATATGCAGTGTATCACAACAGCCAAAGCACCACTATGAGTGATAAAGCACAATACTCAATCCACCACTACAATGAAAAATTACGCGCAAAACGCAAGGCAGCGCAATAAGCAATGCACCACCATCAGCAATACAGCAAATTAAGTAGTGCACCGTGATAATCAATGTACCCACGATACGCAATACAGCACAATACGCGATGCATCGTAATAGGCAAAGTACCATTATACGCAAGGGACCAAAATACATCGTAAGCCCTGCATTACAATAAGCAATACAGCACAATACGCGATGCACCACAACACGCAATGTATCGCATCAAGCAAAGCACAATAATACGCAATGCACCGCACTAAAATAAGAAATACAGCACAATACGCAACGCACCCCAATACGGAATAAGGAATACAGCACAATACGCAACGCACCCCAATACGGAATAAGCAATACAGCACAATACGCAACGCACCCCAATACGGAATAAGCAATACAGCACAATACGCAACGCACCCCAATACGGAATAAGCAATACAGCACAATACGCAACGCACCCCAATACGGAATAAGCAATACAGTATGCAATGTACTACGTGATGCATAACAATACGCAATGCACCATATCACCATATTACAGTGCACCACAATAAGATATAGACCTACAGCACAATAAGCAGTAGTCACGACATTATAATAAGCAGTAGGACACCCGATGTACTACAATACACAATACAACACAATACACCACAATAAATAATGCACCATAGTACACAATACGCACTGCATTATAATAAGCAATACGGCACGCGATGCACTACAACACGTAATACATAACAATACGCAACACACACCACCAATAAGCAATACAGCACTATACATCGCAATAAGCATCATAATACGCTATAACCACTGAAATACGATAAGCAAGCTATGCAGTATAATCAGCGATGTACAACTATTTGCAGTGCACCACAATAAGTAATACAGCCCAATAAGCAATAAACACCGCATTGCAATGAGAAATACGGCACGCGATTCAGTATAATGCATAATATTTATGCAGTACAGTACAATACGCGATGCATCGCAATAAGCAAAGCACCAAAAAATAGTAATGTACCACTATTTAGAGTGCACCGCAATACAACAGAAAACTTAATGGACCACAATACGCGATAAATCGCAATAACCGAAACACCATAATATACGCAAAAAAAATAATATTACAATAAGCAATACATCACGCAATGCGCTGCAATAAGTAATACAGCATATTACGCAATTAACCACGATCGACGATTCAGTGCAATAAGCAATGCGCCACCGTAGGCAATCATCAAAATAATTAGTGCACTCCCATATTAAAAGCACCGCAATAAGCAATGAACAGCTATATTTAGTGCACCACATTAAGCAATACAGCGCAATAAGCAATGCACCTCAATATGCACTGAACCATATACGCAATGAACCACAATACACCATAAGCACTACATTACAATAAGCAATATGGCACGTGATTCACTGAAATACGTAATGCATAATAATGACCAATTGACCAATATTTACAGTGCACTACAATAATCTATGATTATTCATAACAATAATCCATGAATCAATATCATTATCAATAATGTATGAATCAATATCATTATCAATAATGTATGAATCAATATCATTATCAATAATGTATGAATCAATATCATTATCAATAATGTATGAATCAATATCATTATCAATAATGTATGAATCAATATCATTATCAATAATGTATGAATCAATATCATTATCAATAATGTATGAATCAATATCATTATCAATAATGTATGAATCAATATCATTATCAATAATGTATGAATCAATATCATTATCAATAATGTATGAATCAATATCATTATCAATAATCTATGAATTTTCTATGATTTTAGCACGAGTTTGCAAATATGCTTACTTCTAGCATCAATTTTGGCGATAATTGGCGATATTCCGTATTTCTGAGCTTAATTTACAGTATTTTCTCAAGCAAATATGGTCAATCTACTAATGATGACACTTCAGCTGATAAAGAATTGGCTGACCATATTTCCTCGAGAGAAATACGGGACATCGAGATTCCAAATACGGGAAAATACGGGACTTCGCCAATTATCGCTAAAACCAAACAAAGTTGCCAAATATTGCTGAAATTACGGAAAAATCACAATGACGGGGAAATGACGCATTACTGCAAATTGCAGTGGATTAAAATGTATTCCACGGAAAAAAAAAGTTTACCAAAGCAAATGTGGGAGATTAATATCCCATATATAGTTGTAACTATCATAAAATAATTTGAGTTGAAAAATAATTTCAATCTTCGACTTTAATAAAGAATAAAAATTCAAGTAGGCTTCGTGTGAAATACGGGAAAAACCGGGACACTTTTGCCAAAAAGTCGGGACGGCCAAAAAAAGAGAAAATACCGGGACTGTCCCGGAAAATACGGGACGTATGATCACCTTAATAAAGACTCAATAGATGTTACTGCAAATAATTTGTAGTCTGTAACAAATATAAGTAAACAAATCGATCTTTCACCAATGCCTAAAACATAGCGAAAACCCAATACATTTCTCTAAGCTTATGTTAATATCTTGGCATATAAAGACTCGTTAGATGTCACTGCGGACAGTTAGTTGTCTGCAACAAATATAAGTAAACAAATCGAACTTTTACCACTGCCTAAAACATAGCAAAAGCCCAATACATTTCTCTGAGCTCATGTTAATATCTTGGCATATAAAGCCTCGTTAGATGTCACTGCGAACAGTTAGTTGTCTGTAACAAATATAAGTAAACTTTTTTGACCATCTACCAGTACTTAAATGTTGTACCAATACTTAATGCACTGCATACAGTGGTGCGTTACTTACTGTGTAACGCCTATCCTTATGTATAACGCATGTATTGCGGTGCATCGAGTATTATGCTGTATTTATGATGGCAGTGTATTATTTATCGAAACCAGAGTGGGAAACTGCCAATTGAATGACTATTTTGGTGCACTGTAAATATTAATCAATTGCTCATTGTTATGCATTACGTATTTCAGTGCATCACGTGCCATATTGCTTATTGTAATGCAGTGCTTATGGTGTATTAGGGTTCATTGCGTATTGTGTTGCATTGCTTATTGTTCTGTATTGCCGATGGTGGAACAGTACGCATTGTGTTTTGCTTATCGCGATGGTGGTGTATTGGTTAATATCGTACACTGAATATAGCGATGCATTGCTTATTGTTGGGCACTGAATATAGTGTTGCACTAATGATTGTGCTGTATTGCCGATGGTGGTGCAATAAGTATTATGCTGTATTGCCGATGGTGGTGCAATAAGTATTGTGCTGTATTGCTTAATGTGGTGCCCTGAATAAATAGAGTGAACTACTTATTGTGCTGCATTGCTTGCTGATTGTGGTGCATTGCGCATTCCAGCGCTCACAGGATGTATTGTTTATTGTAATGCAGTAATGCTGTTCTTTTGCTTTTTGCGTATATTATGGTGCTTCGCTTATCACGTATTGCGGTGAATTACGTTTTATGCTGTATTGTGGTGCACTGTAAATAATGGTGCATTGCTTATTGTAGTGCATCGCGTGCGGTATTGCTTATTCTAATGCATTGCTTATTGTGTGTCATTCATTGCGTATTGCGCATTCCGGTGCATAGCGTGCTGTGTTGCTTATTATAATGCAGTGCGTATTGTGTATCGTTCTGTATCGCTTATTGTGATGCGTTGCGTATTGTTATGCATTACGTATTTTAGTACGTCGTGTGCCGTATTGCTTATTATAATGCCGTTCCTACTGCTTATTATGCTGTATTGCCTATTGTGGTCCACTGCAATATGGTGAATTGCTGATTGTGGTCCACTGCAATATGGTGAATTGCTGATTGTGGTCCACTGCAATATGGTGAATTGCTGATTGTGGTCCACTGCAATATGGTGAATTGCTGATTGTGGTCCACTGCAATATGGTGAATTGCTGATTGTGGTCCACTGCAATATGGTGAATTGCTGATTGTGGTCCACTGCAATATGGTGAATTGCTGATTATGGTGCATTGCGTATTTTTATGCATCAATACATTGTGGTGCATTGCGTATTTTTATGCATCAATACATTGTGGTGCACTGCAATATTGTTCATTGCTCATTGTGGTGCATTGCTATTGTTATGTATCACGTATGTAGTGCATCTCTATTGCTTACTTAATATAATGCAGTGGTTATTGCTATTGTGCTGTATTGCTTATTGCAGTGCACAGCAAATAATGGTACAATGCTGGTTTTAGTGCATCGCATGCTGTATTGCTTGCTTATTATAATGCAGTCCGTATTGCGTATTTTGCTGTATCGCGTATTGTGGTGAATTGCTTATTGCGATGCTTCGCTGATTGCAGTGCATTGCTTATTGCGATGCTTCGCTGATTGCAGTGCATTGCTTATTGCGATGCTTCGCTGATTGCAGTGCATTGCTTATTGCGATGCTTCGCTGATTGCAGTGCATTGCTTATTGCGATGCTTCGCTGATTGCAGTGCATTGCTTATTGCGATGCTTCGCTGATTGCAGTGCATTGCTTATTGCGATGCTTCGCTGATTGCAGTGCATTGCTTATTGCGATGCTTCGCTGATTGCAGTGCATTGCTTATTGCGATGCTTCGCTGATTGCAGTGCATTGCTTATTGCGATGCTTCGCTGATTGCAGTGCATTGCTTATTGCGATGCTTCGCTGATTGCAGTGCATTGCTGATTTTGCTGGTTTCGTACTGTTATGCATTATGTATTGTAGTGCATACGTGCTGTATTGGTTATTGGAATGCAGTGCTTATGGCGTATTGTGGTGCATTGCTTAATGCTTTATTGGGGTGCGTTGCTTAATGCTTTATTGTGGTGCGTTGCTTAATGCTTTATTGTGCTTTGCTTAATGCGATACATGGCGTATTGTGGTGGATTGCATATTATACTGTATTGCTTATTGTGGTGGATTGCATATTATACTGTATTGCTTATTGTGGTGGATTGCATATTATACTGTATTGCTTATTGTGGTGGATTGCATATTATACTGTATTGCTTATTGTGGTGGATTGCATATTATACTGTATTGCTTATTGTGGTGGATTGCATATTATACTGTATTGCTTATTGTGGTGGATTGCATATTATACTGTATTGCTTATTGTGGTGGATTGCATATTATACTGTATTGCTTATTGTGGTGGATTGCATATTATACTGTATTGCTTATTGTGGTGGATTGCATATTATACTGTATTGCTTATTGTGGTGCACTGCGAATAGTGGCGGATTACTGATTGTAATGCATTGTGTATTGTAGGGCATCGCGTGCTGTATTTCTTATTTTAATGAGTGCTTATTGCATATTTGGGGTGTATTATTTACTTATTGCGGCGTACTGAAAATAGTGGTGCCTTCCATGTTGTAGTGCATCGCATGCTGTAATTTCTAGCAGCAACGCAGTGCTTATTGTGTATTGTGGTGCATTGCGTATTATTGTGCTTTGCTATGCGATACATTGCATATCGTGCTGTTTTGCGTAATGCACTGCTTATTATTATGTATTGTGGTGCATTGCATACTATGGTACTTTGCCAATTGCGATGCATCACGTATTGTGCTGTATTGCGTATTGCCGCTGTGGTGGTCGAGTGGTTGTAATGACGGACTCGCGATGCGAGGATCCGGGTTCGAACCCCACAGTGGTGGTCGGCTGAAGTTGGTTTTCTGTGGTTCCCAACTTCAAGGCGCGAATGCGAGCCGATCTCCCCGTTAAAAAGTCTCGCCACAGAGAGCAACAGGCCTACAACGTTACAAATACTCAATCATTACACTTCACTCACAATTTGAAGTATAGATGGCAGCACTGAAATATCATACGCAACACTCAGACTGTTAGGCGTACACACTCACTTTTTTCCAGACTCTGCCACGAAGCTGGACTGGAAGATATCTCGGCAACGGGATAAGTCCGGTGGCAGAGACCATGGCGTTCATTCATTCATGTATTGCGTATTGTGGTGCATTCCTTATCATGGTGCACTACTTATTTTGCTGTACTGCATATGGTGGTGCATTGCGTTTTGTGCTGTATTTCTCATTGTGGTGCATTGCATATTATGGTATTATGGTACTTTGCCAATTGCGATGCATCGCGTATTGTGCTGTATTGCGAATTGTGGTGCATTGCATATTATGGTATTATGGTACTTTGCCAATTGCGATGCATCGCGTATTGTGCTGTATTGCTTATTGTGGTGCATTCCTTATTATCATGGTGCATTACTTATTTTGCTGTATTGCATATGGTGGTGCATTGTGTTTTGTGCTGTATTTCTCATTGCGGTACACTGCATATAGTGGTAGTACTGTGCTTTATTGTCGATGATGGTGCTTTGCGTGTTGAGATTCGCCTATAGCGGTGCATTCCTTATTGTGATGCACTTCATATATAATGGTGCATTACTCAGTGTGTATTGCCTATTGTTGTGTATAACATGTGTATTGCGGTGCATCGAGTATTATGTTGTATTTATGATCACAGTGCATTACTTATATTGCTGTATTGTCGATGGTGGTGCATAGCATTTTGCGCTCAATTTTTCATTGTGGTGCACTGCATATAGTGGTAGTATTGTGCTATATTGCCGATAATGAAATCAGAGTGGGAAACTGGCAATTGAATGACTATTTTGCATGAATTCGCAGTGCCTGAGAAATATTTTGCTTGATAAATAAAGAAGATGTGACGAGTAGTTAGGTCCATTGGAGGAGTTTGAGAGGGAGGGTGGATGGACGTCGAACCCGTCAGGGTAGACTTTTGCCCAATCCTCTCCTCCTAGTGTAAAATAAATATTCTTATTCGTAGTTGTAATTATCGCAATGTCATTTCTGAGTTTGGAAGATAATTTCAATTGTTGATTTGAAGAATAAAAGTCAAGTTGGTTGCCTCAACACGAGGGCTAATTAGACCGGGACCTACAATTTATTGCCGATTCTGAACGGCAGGCTTGTTTTTTATACTCATTGAAAGGTTGGTGCGCTAACCCGTTGATGGGAGAGAGAGTCAATGCGGTAGCAATTTTTTGCTGCGGTCAAATGGCCGTTTTTTTGGTGTACCGCTGTGCCAGGAAAGTTTTCTGACAAGAACGAACCGGGTATCGAACTCGCGACACCTCTAAACATCCTTTGGTACTCTAGGCGAGCATCTTATCGACCAGGCTACTGCGCCCAAGTTGGCTTCGTTGATATTACGTGAAAAACCAGGAAATTTTTGCAAAAAAGTCGGGACAGAAAAACAGAAGAAACAAGGACTGTCACCTCATTAAAAAGTAATAAAAGCCCAATACCCTTCTTTCATCTTATTATGATGTCAAAGTCTCACTAGATGTGAATGCTATCCAAACAGTTTTTGTCAGTCACAGATATAAGTAAACAAACCTCGAACTTCCACTAATGCTCGTAGTGACGTACTATACGTCCCGTATTTTCCCGAACGAAATCGGTGTTTTCTGCTTTTTTTTGGTGTCCTGACTTTTTTGCAAAAATGTCCCGGTTTTTCACGTATTTCCAATGGATCCAACTTGACTTTTTATTCTTCTAATCAATGCTTGAAATTACTTTTATAACTTAGACATTACATTAGCCTAATTCTGACTACAAACGAGAATATTCATTAATAATAAGGAGACTTTACTTACTATCGACATCATTTTTGGCGATAATTGGCAATGTCTCGTATTTTCCTATATTTCGGAGCCCAATTTCCAGTAATTTTCTCGAGCAAACATGGTCAGCCTAGCCATACCAAACAGCTGCGCCTAAAATTATTGAATTACGCAATTTTTTTTTTTTTTTTCAAATTTATTTTTGTGGTGCTCCTGAAGAAATTTTTGGGGGCCCCCCTGCTCCGATTCACCAGTTAGTTTTTTTTCAAAATACTGCGTTCTCAATTTCTTTTTTCAATTAATTAATATAAAACTTTCACATTCCGTCCCTGTGCAGTGTCGTTTAGTTCGGGAAGGAGAATATATTTTTGGGAACCCTCTTTTCCCCTACCCTGAACTTATGCAAATGTCTTTTACACAAATATTTTGTGCCCATCTATGATAATTTGATTGAGGCGCTGCTCGTCCCCTCCATGCACGTATCAGTTAAGACAAGACACCGCTAGCAGAGCCTGACTTTGATCTGGGGAGGAACCATGAGCAAAGCAGAAATTGGGGACCCTGCGAATGATGACAGAGGTGTTTCTTGGTTTAGCGAGTAAAAATATGTTATCTGTCTTATTATTTGTCTTATTTGCTTAATTAGTTTTCTTGATCACTCATCTCACTCAAATCAACCACTCTGATTTACACAGACTGTAGGTATCTCGTTAGGTCACTCACTCCCTCACACATAATCTTTATATGTCTTCCGTCCACTCGAAAATACTCCTCTGTCTCTAAAGTCACTCTCTTCATCACTCGCCGTGGTTGCACACTTCCTTGGTCACATTCTTTAAATCTTCAATATTTTGGTCGTTTACTGACCCGGTCCCACGCTCTCTAGGCCACTCCTATATATGCTTGCACATTCCCGAGGTTACTCTTTTGGTCACTCCTATTCTTACACACTCTCTAGGTCTCTCCCATTCCCGTGAAATCTCTAGGTCGCTCTTTTGGTCATTCGCTGGCTCGGTCTATTGCTTTCTACGTCATACTTTTCGTCCATCATATTACTGCTCATTATTTTTGTTACTCACATGCTCTCCACATGCTCTTGTTCACTCTTACGATCACTCACAGACCTATACCCACACTCTCTAGGTCACTCACATGCTTGCAAGCTCTTTGGGTTACTCTTGATCACCATTGGCAAAAGCTTGTATGCATTAATAAGCCCACAAGCCCCCCTTCATTATATTTGCCAACATCTCCATAAGTTCCTACGCCTATCTCAGAGGTTTCAGGAAATCTCCCCTTCCCAAATGTTTTCAGCCCTTCAATTGTTTACCATAATTTTCTCTGCGTATTTATCGCTCGCTGGCCCTCGTCGTTTGTTCTCTCGGTCACTTACATGCTCGCAAATACACTGTAGATATCTCGTTAGAGGTCACTCACTCCCTGACATATAATCCCTATATATCTCTAGCAGAGGCATATAGGCCTCCTTACGGGCGGTTTTTTACCGCCCCGTAAGCAAAAACATATTTTGTCACCTTTTTCCCATTCTACTAACTTCCTTAGTCATCCATTACTCAAAATTCGCCGCCGTCTGTTTTTTGTGTAGATGGCAGCATTGCGATTTACAGATTTATTGCACACATCATTATATTCCCGATAATTCAGAGCTGATAAAAATTCTGCATTAAATACGGGGAATAATTCCACATTTGAAATATTTCTCCTTATATTTCTTCTTAATGCATTGAACGATGTCTTCACTCGAAAAATAATGTTGAAGTAGATTACAGTGACCATACATCCCGCATTTCCCGGGATAGTCCCGGTTTCTTTTGGTTTATCTGGACGTCTCAGCTTTTCCCGTTTCATTACACGAAGCCTTCTTGAATTTCTATTCTTTACTGAAGTCAAAGATTGAGATTATTTTTCAACTCATAATTACAACTATAAATAAGAATTTTAATCTCCAACATGGCAATGTCCCGTACTTCTAATCTCAATTTGACCTATATTTCTTGATCAAATATGGTCAGCAAAATAGAGAAAGATCCAACAACAACTACTACGAGCACCATCTTTTGTTTACATCGGAATTTGACTTTGGTCAGAGTCGACAATGTTTACCCGACGGGCGTCGCTCTCGCTGTTGAGATCGTGCTCTCGCTGATTTTACTTCGTTAAACGATCATGAATTGAAATCAAGGGATTTGATTAGGATCCCTCCTTGCATGGATTCACTTACTCCTTTGACACACGGATTCCTTCGTCCAACTTCAATTACAGGTCAGTAGATGCATATGAGTATCCGTTTCGGGACCCCCAAGAGTGCCGTCTTAACGCGTGGGCCCACCCGGGTACGGCCTCAGGAGAAGAGGGGCCTCGCAAAAATGAGATCCGGTTGAAATTTTCTAGAATTTACAAGGTAGGGTCTCAGAAAAACCACTTGGCCCGGGGGCCCATGAAGCTCTTAAGACGGCCCTGACCCCCAAGCATTATTTTTATTTTTTTGGGGGGGGGGGGGGGGGTGGAAAGCCTTCCCAGGATCTTGCTGTGTTCTAATGCTCAACTCGAATCCCTCGTTCGAAATAAAATGTTTATTTTATGAAAATGTGTTCTGGCACCCATCATGGAGATAGCGGGAGAAGTGTAAAAGGGGGAGGATGGTTTATATTCATCGAGCTTGTATTACTGCAGAGATATGTTGTCAGAGATATCCGCCTTGGCAGTGCTTAGAACGGTGACCCCAACATCTTTCGTCGGAGGATCACGTGACTCGGTGAAAACAAACACAATCCCCGTTATTTTCTCATGGCATCCAGAGGAATTAAAAAAATAATTGAAAAAGATAATTTCAGCATCGATGAGATAATTCCAGAATTAATGAAAGAAAATATTCTAGAATTAATGTAAAAGACATAATTTCAGCATTAATGAAAGATAGAATAAAATTAAGGAAAGCAAGAGTTCCAGAATTAAGGAAAGAAATAATTAATTCCAAATTAATGAAAGAAAAATTTCAGAATCAACGAAAGAAATAATTTCAGCATTAATGAAAGTGATAATTCCAAAATTAAAGAAAGTGATAATTCCAAAATTAATGAAAGAGATAATTCCAAAATTAATGAGACATAATTTCAGAATCAATGAAAGAGATAATTCCAAAATTAATGAGACATAATTTCAGAATCAATGAAAGAGATAATTCCAAAATTAATGAGACATAATTTCAGAATCAATGAAAGAGATAATTCCAAAATTAATGAGACATAATTTCAGAATCAATGAAAGAGATAATTCAAAAATTAATGAGATATAATTTCAGAATCAATGAAAGAGATAATTCAAAAATTAATGAGGTATAATTTCAGAATCAATGAAAGAGATAATTCCAAAATTAATGAGATATAATTTCAGAATAAATGAAAGAAATAATCCCAGCATTAATAAAAGAAATAATTTCAGCATTAATGAAAGAAATTATTCCAGCATTAATGAAGGAAAATTCCAGAATTATGAAAGAAATGATTCCAGTATTAATGAAATAAATGAGTTAATCTTTTTTCATGTTTAGATGAGTTCTGTATTTTTTTTTTCTTTAATCTTCAAAACCCAATATTTGGAGACCGAACTGTACATTTCTATGGACAAACGAACTTTGTTTTCACCGAGTCACGTGATTTACTTGAATTTGATGTCACTGCCATCGCGGACGCTGGATGCTTCCTCCAGTAATATAAGCTCGATGTTTACATCCCTTGCCACAGGCGTAAACTTTTATCTGTAAAATAGTTCTCACTCTATCTCCATAATCATATCATGTCCTTCCACCTGTGGCAAGAGATATAAACATTGAGCTTCTATTACTGCAGCGACATCAAATGCAAGGAAATCATGTGACTCGGCAAAAACAAAGTTCAGCCGCCTGGCAATTCACCCATAGAAATGTACAGTTCTGTCTCTAAATATTGCATTTTAAAGATTAAAACGAAGTATAGAGAGCTCATCTAAAGATGAAAAAAGATTAAATAATTTCTTTCATTACTTCTGGAATAATTTCTTTCATTACTTCTGGAATAATTTCTTTCATTACTTCTGGAATAATTTCTTTCATTACTTCTGGAATAATTTCTTTCATTACTTCTGGAATAATTTCTTTCATTACTTCTGGAATAATTTCTTTCATCAATTCTGGATTTGTTTTTTCGTAAAAGAGGAAATTATTTCTTTCATAAATGCTGAAATTATTTCTTTCATAAATGCTGAAATTATTTCTTTCATTTATTCTGGAATTATCTCTTTCATTAATTCTGGAATTATCTCTTCCATTATTTTTGGAATTATCTCATCGATACTGAAATTATTTCTTTCATTTATTGTTTTAAATTCCTGTGGAACGGGAGGACTGTGTTTGTTTTCACCGAGTCACGTGATTTTCCGTTGAAAGATGTTGGTGGACAGCACTGTTCTCAGCACTGCCAAGGCGGAGACTGCTGACGTCATACTCTCTCCAGTGATTATAAGCTCAATGGAAATATGCCATGACGTGATAAACTAAAGATTTTTCCAGTCTGGCAATGGGCACCTATGATGATGGTATGAAAAAAGGAAGTTTTGTTATGCCTGCATTTCTGAGTTTCAGGTGGTTTTTGATCAGTTGTCTATATCGGAAAAAAAAAAATTTACTTTCAGCGATCGAATCGTTTGAAATGATTACAATATTAATGTAGGAAATAATTCAGAAGCTATATACATTCTCAATTGATGGCAACCATATTTTTTATGGGGGGGGGGGCAATGTGTATATTCCTTGTTAGTTTCTTATAATTTTAGTTTCTCAACTTCTTTTTGTTCTTTGTTATTGTTTCTGTTTTAGGTTGCTGTAAACATAAATCACATTCACATAGTATCCAGGGGTGGGGACTCTGCGCCATCCTGCTCCAATAGCGTAATTTCGCATTTTTCTGCGCCAAATAGCGAATTTTGCTTCAGTATGCCAGGAATTTCGGAAAGGACGCCAAAAAATTTTTGTTCCTGCTAGCCACGAAACGTTTTTTTACGAGAAGAGCGTGTTTTATTCCATTATACTTAACGAGCGTTAAATCGTCAATCTCGCCAAATATCGAGTATCGGATCGCCAATCTCGCCAGATAATGAGTGCTGAATCACCAAACATCGAGTTGATTCTTCCGAAATTCTCTCCCATTTTGCAACAATTTCTTTCCAAGTGTAAAAAAATTAAAAACTTATAAAATTTTTTTAGCTCATTTGAAGTGCTGCTGTTCAAGGCAGCAAATAGTGCCCTCAGTAAGCAAAAATCATCTTAAATAGACTGGTGCAAAAAATTTTATGATAGCCGCTCTTTCAAACAAGGTGTCAAAAGCCTAAAACACCAAAAACAAAAATCAAGCTGACGAAAAGATGTTTGATAACAAAAGATAGTGCAGTTTTATTTTGAAAAGGGTTGAGGGTTAACGAAAATATTCCTGTTAATTTCACTGCTCCAATTTATAAATATCTGCTCCGAATCCCATATTTTGCTGCTCCAAATCCTGAATTTTGCTGCTCCAAAACTGCTCCAAATCCTGAATTTTGCTGCTCCAAAGCTGCTCCGAAATGGACTTAGTCACTTCCCACCCCTGAGTATCTATCAGGAAACCTCTGGAGCAGTTTACCTGTTGTATCCATGAATTTGTATTTTAGTGCTCACAGTAGAAAGTCTTTAAACACAGTGCACTGTCATAAAAGATAAAATAAATAAACACCCACTCACGTGGGGGGTAAAAAAAAAATGTCATCGATGATGGATCTCCAAAGTGCTAAAAACTGTCTGAAACCTCAAAGTAACAAAATACGACATAAAACAATAGCTGTTTTCTTTTCTGATAGAAAAACTTGAAAGAAAGCACAAAAAGATTTTAAAAAAATTGCCAATGAATGTAAAATTTTTAAGAAAACTAAGCTCTCTGAAATTGCCATTTGATTTTCGCCTTTGGTGTTTTGTTAGTGCTTCTGTCTATTTGATGGTTTAAAGCTAATAAAATCTGTATTATAAATTATTTACAGCAGTGCCTAAAACCTTGCCAACCTTGATTGAAAGAGATTTAGACTTTTGATGATGATGCTTTTTCTTTTGCAGATAATAGAATATTTCTATCACAGACTGCAAGATGAAAAAACAAAATCTTTTCAAGAGAATATGACACAAAAAATTTTTGAAAGCCAAGAATTAGGAAGAGAACTTCACAAGAATTGTAGAAAGTATATAACAGATCTGACTGTGTGCTCTACTTTGAAACACATCTTTAACAGCGTAGATTAATCATCTGCTGGATCACGCATAACAAGGATGATGTGGATGAGGGCAGTGCCAGTTTGGTTTCAATTCAGACGGAATCTGTAGTTTCTGATTGATTTCTTTGAAAAGAAACCTTGCATGAGTGTCAGTGCTGTGAAAGAACATTGATGAAAGGGAATGATTCAGACTAGTGTCTGTAAAGATATTAGACTGAAATATCTGTTCTGTAAAGGAAACACACATCAGTGTGATATCTGTTGTAGAAAATTTTAACAAATCATCAGTGTGATATCTGTTGTAGAAAATTTTAACAAATCATCAGTGTGATATCTGTTGTAGAAAATTTTAACAAATCATCAGTGTGATATCTGTTGTAGAAAATTTTAACAAATCATCAGTTTAAATCCATACAAAAAAAGACACATCAGTGGAAGAACGTTTCATCCAACTAACACTTTGAACAGGCTCACATAAACTCTCACTGAGGAGGAGTCATACGAGCGGGAATTTCGGGGAGAGAATTTATTTTTTTTGTAAGAAACAAATACACATAAAACATCCCACACATGAGAGTAGCCATATGGGTATAATAATTTTGCCAAAGCGTTTTCCGACATCAGTGATTTGAACTGACACAAAAGAGTCCACACCAGGGAGAAGCCAGACGAGTGTGAAACCTATGGTAAAATGTTTTTTCAAGTAGGCAATTCAAAATTACAAAACAGGGTTCATAGTGGAGAGAGACCATACGAGTGGGATATCCATGGCAAAAATTCTTCTCAAAGTAGCAGTTTAAACATTATTCACATCAGGGTGCGCACGGGAGAGAAGCTACGTGAGTGTAGTAAAGTATTTTCTGACCGTAGCAGTTTTAACCAACATAAAAGAGTCCACATTGGAAAGAGGTCACATGAGTGTGATACTTGTGGTAAAACATTTTCTGACCATAGCAGTTTCAACCGACACAAAATAGTCCACACGGGAGAGAAGTCACATGAGTGTGAAACTTGTGGTAAAACATTTTCTTACCGAAGCAGTTTTAACCGACACAAAAGAGTCCACACTGGGGAGAAGCCACACAAGTGTGAAATCTGTGGTAAACATTTTTCTCAAAGTAGCAGCTTAAACATTCATAAAAGAGTCCACACTGGGGAGAAGCCATATGAGTGTGAAATCTGTGGTAAAACATTTTCCGAAGTAGGCGTTTTAAAATCACACATCAGGGTCCATAGTAGAGAGAGGCCGCACAAGTGTGATATCTGTAGTAAAACGTTTTCTAGCAGCAGCCATTTGAACGTACACAAAAGAGTCCACACTGGGGAGAAGCCACACGAATGCGATTTTTGTTACCGGAAGTTTTTAACCAGGTCTCACCTAAAGAAGCACAAGTGTACTCATTCTGAAGGGAGTTCAAATGAAATTGCTAGTGTCAAGCAAATGGCTTTTAGCACATAAGAGTATGTTCTACGATCATATTTCAGTATATGAACCTGCACTTCTTTAAAGTGATAAACAGAGGTTTTCGAGGAAAAGAAAAGAATCCAATGATTGATCTCCCAAAATAATTTTAAAAGAGAGCAAACGTTTTATTATGGCAGAAATTGTTCACAGGTTTTTACCAATCAATGATTTTGAGCAGTTTTCTGAAGAACTTTTATGGATTGGCGTGGAAACTAAATTATCAATGAAACTTTCTAAATACATACTGCTTACTAAACCAATGCAAAATATCTCCTGTGGACATACAAAACGTCTCTTTTCGAATTGTATTAATGCTAAATATTTAATATGATAAAAACTGTTTTCATTGGATCACCATATTGTTTATTTAGTTTTGTGATTGTGTCAAGCTGCCCAAAAAACAAAATTGAAGGATCAATTCAAGAATGTCTGTCCAAAAATAATGCTCAACTTAAGGCTGAAACACACTGCGCTGACAAGACGTGGTACCACACGTTAATGCATGTGATATAAAATTCCACCAATGAGTATAGGGATCAGTGCTGTCTGCTGAATAAAATCCACTTTCAAAGCCTGAGTTGAAGCTTTGATTGAACACAAAAAAATAAATTTTCATAATCTAGTAGCATATCATAATCAGAACTGTGACAACAATGCAAGAATTCACTATCTTCATAATCTGCTGTATAGAATTTTTCGAAATCAAGGGTAATTATTACCTTGGTCCCCCTTCTGTAGGTACGTTGACACTGTGCTGACGTGCCGTGGTAAAGTCTGTGATGATGTAATCTGACGTAACACGCAAAAACTCGTACACACGCTACTCTGACGTGACGTGGGACCTCGTAGAAATGATGATAGAAAGGAAATCCCGTAGAAAAGGTGATATAAATTCCACCTACGAGTCTTCTGTAAGTAGAACTACGTGCACACTGTGCTGACGTGACGTGGGATTGTTTCAGATTATGAAATCAGATGCAACACGCCTTCTTACGTGTCAAAAACAAATCAAAACTTTCAGATTTTCGTCAATAGCATGTCAAGACGCCATATTTGTTTTTTGTTCGTGTTTTGATCAATTTTTGTTTTTTGTTCGCGTTTCGACGATAAAAGAGGAACATATCGAACACGTTCGGTCAAATTCTCTGCTGTATGACCCTACCATCACCGTCTATAGCGGAAAGCCTCCACGCGAAGTTCGTGACGTCACTGAAGTCGCCCATTTCACCTAGAACTCCTTAATACACGTAATAATACGTATATGAAGGCGTCTTAATTTCACCTATAGTCATTGAATATACTGCAAAAAAAGGATTTCGCATACGTTGTGGACTACTATATCCAATGGCTGCAGGTGAAATGGGCGACTTCAGTGACGTCAAAGCTTCGCGCGGAGGCTTTCTGCTATAGAAGGTGTTGACTCGCCAAACAGCTGTCGATCTGCATTTATTGGAATAAGAGCCCATAAAGGGTATGGGACAGGTGTAGTCGCGCCGGGTTCTGCGTTTTGGAGGTGGTGGGGGGGGGGCTGCATTTACAGTAGCAATAATTTCTTTCATAAATTCTGGAAATCTGCTTTTCATTTAGAAAGCAATAATTCTGGAAGTTTTTTTGCATTTTCATCTAGAAATTAACAGTTCTGAATTTTCTTTCTGGAATTACAGTGAAACCTCGATATAACGATATTCTGTGGAACTAGGAAAAATATCGCTGTATAGGAATTATCGTTATATCGAGAGGCAGCAGTTTAACATATCGAGTATTTTTGAGCAAGACTTGAAAAAATTCGTTGTAGAGGGATTTGTCGTTGTATCGAGGTTTCACTATATTTCTATTACTCTATATTTTAACCAATTCTGACATTTTTTTTCTCCTTGCATTAATTTCAAATTTTCATTTTCTGAATTTTCGATTCCTCTCTCACAGAAGGAAAAAAAAAATCAGTGCTAAGTGGCCCAGCCATTATTTTCGCACAGGGCCCCATGTATGGGATGCATGTGCACATTCTTCTCGAACACTTTCCTACAACGATTAATGCAGTCATTTCTTCCTCTTCCAGGTCATCCAAAACACGTCTCACATCCATTGGAAGTGTTGAAAAAACCCTATTTTTTAATAAGTCAAAAAAGTTCTGAATACTATAGTACAGAGTAGTGGATATCAACGACCAACACACCAAAGGCTGAAACACACTACACTGACGTGACGTGATTGCAAGTCATGCCAGGAACGTGGTGAATTCTGATTCGTGGAAATTCTGTGACGTTTGAATTCCACGTCACATAATTTGCACGTCACAGAATTTCCACGAATAAGATTTTACAAATTCGTCATCGTAGTGTGTTTCAGCCTTAATGCATCTCTTAAAACATGAGGTCAGTGTGCAAACCGTATAATGTCTGATATGATCCCGCGCTACCTGACATGACGTCATAGTAGTGTGTATCGGCCTTCACGCTCCTTTTACACACTACGGGTACGTCCTCCTCACGGAGATAATTGCTTTCTGCTTTGGGGCCGTTCAAGTAATTACGTCAGCAAATTTTTAGCCATTTTTGAAACCAACCCCCCCCCCCCCCCCGTCATGAAAATTTCGTCAGCTTTGCCAATACCTTCTAGAGCAGTGATTCCCAACATGGGCGTTAACGCCCCCTGGGGGGCGATGGAATGTTCCAGGGGGGCGGTAGAAGCTACGGGTATAACATAGGATCCTATGGGTTAGATTGCGTTGGGGGGCGATGGGAGAAAAAAAAATTCTGAAGAAGGGGGCGATGGGACAAAAAGGTTGGGAAACTTATGTTCTAGAGCAAGATGTTTATTATTAATTATTATTCTCAATTTATTTATCGAGATTATTTATTATAATACATGTTATTACATATATTCTTGATAATAGTCTCTGGAAAGATTTTGGTAACTGAAGAATATTCTCTGCAAGCACTATTATTAACTTCAGAATAATTATTTTTCTATATGAATATTCCCCAGTAATTTATGATAGTCCTTCTAGAGAATGTTCTCAAGGGTATTATATGTATAACTATGTATTATTATTAATAAATAACAGGAGAATGTTTTCATCAACAAGAACTTATAAGAATATTCTCAAGTTATTTATAGTAGTCCTACCAGAGAATATTCTTGAATATTCTCCTCGATGAGAATATTCTCGAGAATTTTACATCGCTACTTGAATCACATCTTAGCATAGAATGTTGTGCATCTGTGTATGAATCGTGGAATCATTCGTATCCATAGTGCAAAGAGCAAAGCAACGTATATTTATTTCATAAAAAGTTTACTTTTACATATTTATTTTTCTTTATAAATGACTGAAAATATATATTGTATGTGATGAAAAATAAAGGATATTATATAGTTGAATATTGGTCCCAATTTTCTTTTGGTATTCAATGGATACTTTTGTGGTTAAAATCAACAGAAATTGAAGTTCTGAAAAATTAATGCTCTTGGGCAAGTTTTTAGGTCAAAAGGTAATTTTTCAAATATTAAGTTTTTAATAGCTCGTTAACCACTCGTTTTAAGCCGCTGTGGTGGTCGAGTGGGTATAGTGACGGACTCGAACCCCACAGTGGTGGTCGGCTGAAGTTGGTTTTCTGTGGTTCCCAACTTCAAGGCGCAAATGCGAACCGATCTCCACGTTAAAAAGTCTCGCCACAGAGAGCAACAGTCCTACAACGATAAATCATTCAATCATAACACTTCACTCAACGTTGGGCGTTATTGGCCGACTGCTTCTGGAGGAGTCAAATGCGTCGTGCACCGCGGTTTTGCCGATAATCTCTTCACTCTTGTGTGTTTTATTTCCCTTCCCTTCAAACCGGAACATGCAGACGACAGAGTAGCTGATGCCAAAGCCATATACTATAATATAGCCGCCCTGATCTGATGCGTCTCGCTAGGAAAACACAAACGCGTAGCGTGATTATGTAACTCGTTTCTGTCGGCGCGAAATAGTCTAATTCGGTTCACGCTGCGCAACAAACATATTCCTAGGAAAACCCGGCTTTAGAAGGTATTGGCTTTGCCCCCTACCTCCTAACGCATAATGGTCAGATCAGAGACGTACGTAGAGGGGGGGGGGGGGGCTCGTGCTTCCTCCGGACGATCAAAATTTGTTTTTTTAGCGCAAAAATATTTTGAAAAAAAATAATTAAAATTTCGAAAGAAAATATACATTTATTAATAGTCAATTTCTGTTAATTTCAATGCTATTTGAAGGCAAAGAGCTCAAAATTTCTCCTTAAGAAATTCATTACGGCGCACCCTCTAAGGCAGTGTTTCTTGACCTTTCTCAGCTCATGGCCCATGGATCAGATTTTTTTCTCGTGGCCCCCCCCCTGTCCTATCCAGGGTACCCTCATCCAAGAGTGAGATACTTTCTATTTTTTAATTATGAATGAAATTTTAATAAATCAGATCTCTGGAATCCTGGCTAGGCACGGATTCAAATGGTGGATTACCATCTCTCCCAGGAGTCAAATTATATTGTAAAAAACGGTCTGTGTAAAATACGGGATGATCCAACGAACATGCACGATAAATCGATCCTCCCAACACATCAAACGTTGCTCTGGTGGCCCTCCATACTTAGCTGGAAGTAACAGCTTACATCATGTGAAAGCTACCATCCAATTACTCACGCCACTAATGGAATGTCTCCGTACGTCCAATCTTGCGCACGGATGAAACCGTAGCGTGTGAAAGGTGCGTTCGATCATCTGTTGTGTATAAATCTATATACAGGGTGATTCTGAAAAGATGGGAAAGAGGTGAGAGTACACACCAATACAAGCAATTGTCGTCAAAGAAAGCATGATCTAACATGAAACGTCAGCTCCGTAAACGTTGAAACAGCATTGCTGTTGAAATTTATCGGGATAAAAAGAATACCATGCATGCAAATGCAACCTGGGGTTGGGGCAGAAGAAACCGTATGCAAATCTGCCTCACAGTGCATCAGACCGGGGAGCAAGAAAGGATCTCGTTTCGCACAGCTGCCGATGCAAGCGCGTAAATGTTTTCGGATTGGGCAACCGCCTGTGGGGAAAACGCTCACCGTACTTCCGTTTGCAGCTCCGTAAATGAAATGCATTTCTGCTTTTTCAGTATTACTGAAGTGCGCCATTATCTCGCACGTTGCAACTGTTAGAACGGTTGCACGCTGTAATAACTTCACAGGGATAGAACGTCCGTGCCTTTTATTCACTGTGACGCAAATTTGCATACGGTTTCTTCTTTTTCCCCAAGGTTACATTTGCATGCATGGTGTTCTTTTTCTCCCGATAAATTTCAACAGGAATGTCATTTTAACGTTTGCGGAGCGGCCGTTTCGCATGTGTGGTGTAGCAGTAGTAGGTAGGGCCTCCAAAAAATGGCTCGGGGATGGCCATGATGTTCTTAAGTCAGCCACCTCGTTGGACAATTTGCCTGTTGTGGCGTGGTATTTGTATAAGAACCCGGATTGAACGATAGGCTACTTTAAGAGTTTGCCAGAGCTGAGCAAATGCCCGAAATGGAAATAAACGGACGGGCAACAATGGTTTTCGGGCCTCTGCAATCACTTTCGGAATATTTACTTTGGTTACCTAGCAATGCGTTTCGGCATGCCTTTGCAATGGTTTTTACACTTTTTAATCGTGCCAGTTTAATTGAAGAAACCCGGGCAGAGCGCCGGGTTTTTTTAAATAAGGTTTCTCACTTTACAGCAAGCATCTTCAACCCGTTACTCGCGAACACCATGGTGTTTCTTGTAGCACCCAGAGTGCTCGATGCTTGTCCGATTTAGTGCTCGCGAGCACTTCATCTGCGTTCCAACTAAATACCTTATAGAAATTGCATTCCAGGATTGGTAACATCCTGATTTCATGCATTCGTATGTCACACTTACCATAAGGGTACTCTTCTTTTGATGATGGGTACAGGGAGTGCTCACGACTAAAAAAATGTTGCAAGTTATTATCAACAGCTGTAGTAAGCCTTTGCTAGCCTGTGATGTATATAAAATAACATGTCCTGACTCACTGATTCATTATCGCCGAGCCGAAACCACTGAAGCTATGAGTATGAAATTTTATCACATGATTTAAAGACTCACTAAGACGGGGGTTTTCAAAATTGTACCTTTAAGGGTGTCATAAGGAGGGGGGTTCAAAGGTTACGTAGAGAAATAATGCCGAGCCGAAACCACTGCGTCTAGAAATATGAATAGTTTTATACAGGGTAGCCTTGAAATCCCTATAAAGAAATCTCCTCCATCAGGGGCGTCGGAAATGTTTCGAACCTGTGGGTGCTCGTCTTGAGCTTTATATTGGAAATTACGATTTCTCAATCAATTCTGGGGGTGCTCAGACCCGTGCCACAAATTACCGTGGGTGCTCGAGCACCCACAGCACCCCCGGCTCCGACGCCACTGTCCTCCCTCACCGACACGCCTTGCTTTTTTTTTTTTCCAGGGACTTTCTTTCAGCATCAAGTACTATTCATAATCAACCTTAGCAGGAAATATTTCAGGGTGGGGGAAAAGTCTACCTTTTTCTAGAAACAGCTGGAAGGATTTTAAGAGTCCTTAAAAAGGAAATGAAAATTAATGACTTTCTAAGGAGTTTTAAGCACCGTACGAACCCTGATATATTTTGAGAAAAAAAGAAACAAACTACCCTTCTAAGTGTGTAAAACTTGGCTTGAACCCCCCGTGTCCTCAATTACGGACAGCAAAAAATGGCATGCCATGTTTCATGTTGAAAGATGAACAGAGAACAAAATTAACTTTTTTATTTATGTACATCTAATCTCACTAACTAATCAATCGCAAAAAATAATTACTTTCATGAACATTAAAATTACTATGATATCGTACATTTAGCTTTGGAATAGAAATTTGAAATTCCCACAAACGGTGTCGCGATACAGTATTTCACCAGGCCACCAAAGTTTTTTACAGGCCTAAATAGTAAATTTATAGTGTAAAAACAAAAAAAATCATCCGGGTGGGGGCAAGAGCTCTGTCAGCCCCACTGTTGTTGGAGGCTATGTATTTTACTTTGTTAATAGCATTGCAGTACGGAACATTTACTGTTTTGTCTGTTGAAAAAAAAATTAATAAAAGGCAGTTATAAATCAAATGTATACTGTGTTCCAAAAATTAACAAGTAGAAAGTGCAATATTTTTTTCACCACATAGTGTCTTCTTGATGAAAAATAACTTCCCGATCTTTCTGATCAAAGTGTGATTCTCGTGATCGAAAGGTTTTATAAAAACTGTTACAAAAAATCGCACTCCTCTTATGGCATTTCTGCAGTGTGAATTCTTTTGTGGGAGTTCAAATTTGCAATTTGACAAAACGCTCTATGGCAAGTGTCGCACTCATAAGGTTTTTCACCGGTGTGAATTCTTTTGTGAAATTTTAAACTAGCGGTATGAGCAAACATTTTACCGCACAGATCACATTTATACGGCTTCTCTCCAGTATGAACTCTTTTGTGTTCTTTTAAATGGCCGATTTCAGAGAACGTTTTATTGCAAACATCACACTCATATAACTTCTCCCCAGTGTGAATTCTTTTATGCTTCTTCATACTTGTGATGATTGAAAACATTTTACCACAACAGTCACACCGATATGGCTTTTCTCCGGTGTGAACTCGTTTGTGTCTTTTCAAATTGCCGATTTCAGAAAACGTTTTCCCACAAAAGTCACATTCGTACGGCTTCTCTCCAGTGTGAACTCTTATATGCCTTCTCAAATCAGAGCTGTTCGAAAATGTTTTCCCGCAGCACTCACATTTAAGCACATAATTTTCAGTGCCAGAGTTTTCATGAGAGATGGGTTGGACACGCTCAACACTCAGTGTTGTTGGGATTAGAACAGAACCATCTTCATACTCATTGTATCCATCATGTGATCTCATACAAGATGATTCGCTCATTTCTAAGTTATTCTGGAGTTAGAAGAATATTAAAGATGTGTTCCAATTTAGAGAGGAATTTTTCTCATCTACCACATCTGATTCGATACTGCTAGGAAAAACTGGTCTTGAGTGACCAATTTTACTGAATCGCTGACTTTCTCAAGGCATTCACCTGAAAAGAGAAAAACGTAATATTATATTTACTTTAAGAGAATCTATATGGGGGGAGATATTTTATTAACTCAACATTGATTCCAGTGTAATGTGTTTACAATTGTATTTCTCATTTTTTGAGATGAATGATATGGTAAGACAAAATACAGTTGTGAATTTAGCTCCCTCTACTACCCAAATAAGAAGATTCAAAAATTGCTGCTGTGCAACAGTGGTTCAGGGTTCAGAGGCATATTTACAGGGCGAGGGGGGGGGGGGTGTTAGCGAGCTATAGATCAGGGCAGCAAGTTAAGAGAGGCAACAAAGGGGTGGAACGAGTGGTCAAAAGAATTAGTAGAATGAGAAAGAGGTGGAAAAATTGGTGTGGTCTATAGGCAGTAAAACCATAAATCTGTCTGCTTAGAGAGCAAGGGACTGAGTGAATGAATGACCAAATGAGTGACCTAGAGAGTTTGCAAGAATGAGTGTGACCAAAAAAAGACCAAGAGACAAGGTAAATTACTGACAAAAAAGTGAGCCAAAGAGCCAATAACTGGGTCAGTGAGGGAATGATTGAGTGACCCAGGGAGTTTGCAAGCATGCGAGTGACCAAAGCAGAGCGCAAGAATTTGAGTGACCTAGAGCAGTGGTTCTTTAACTTTTTCCACCCATGACAATATTAATCCGCGGCTCCCCAGGATGGTCTTGAAAAGACAATGAGACAATGCATACTCTCAGTATTTTTGCATCAAAATTTCCTCTCATTCAATTTTTTTATTCATTTTTCTATTTCAACTACTACAGTATTACATTCATGTCATCATCAGACATTGGTGGTCCATATGTATTGATCTTAAGTTTGCTATTGATTTACATTTCACACAGTTTCAATGTGATTTGTATGCTGCTTATGCATTACCATTGAATTTTGAATTTCATTTTATCTCAAAAACTAGAGGCAATCTGACAAAACTAATGCCAAATTCGTAATCAGCAACCCCAACGTACCCTTAAATATCTTTGCAAACAAAATTGGTGTTGAGCATTATTATCGAAATTAAAACTTGACAAGAGAACATTGTAACTCGTACCAGAAAGAGCTATTTTAAAACTATTTGCAGTTTTGAAATCAATAGGCTTTCTGGCAGGTGTGGGGGTTTTGGACAGGACACACGGGATAAACTGTCTAAAACTGTCCAAAAGTGTCTGAAACTGTCCAAAACCTATAGTTTTTTTTTCATAATACCAATGTATGAAAACAAAAATACTAGCAGAATATATATAAAACCAACTAAATCAAAAATTTTTCAAAAGGCGTAAAATCTTTCAATTTTTAAGTCAATTGTTTCACCATTTTAAGCTTGAAATCTGATGGTAAATTCATATAACTGTTTAAATAAACACTCTGTTTTAAATTTTTTAGTTTGTTGTAAATGCTATTTTTAGACATGTTCTACTTCACATCTCATTTTTCATGTATGATTATGAAGCACCTACTATATGCTTATCCAAGACAGTGCTTATCCAAAACACTGCAGAATCTGTCAGAGTGCTTTTCTTCAGAAAATATATTATACTGAAGGTACCAAATATGCATAATCACAGTTATAATCATTGCATTATTGTAAAACTCAACACAAATAGTATGCTTTATTAGATAACATTACAGTGGAGAACCTCCCCTAACAGACACTCTCCGTTAATGGACACCTCACATTAGCAGACACTTTTCTGATCCCAGGTCCTATGGAATAGAGTTTTAATGTATTTCACTCCTCGTTAGCAGACAGTAAAAGCAGACAAACTCTAATTTTTTTCCAAACTCCAATTTATTAATTTTTGGTCATAAACCGAGGATTTATCATATTAAGCTAGGACAGCAGTCTTCAACCTTTTCCTGGTCGCGAGCACCGCCTTCACCTGTCATCAAAAGAAGAGCACCCTTATGGCAAGTTTTTTTAACATACGAATGCATGAAATCAGGATGATTTCAATTCTTGAATGCAATTTTGCACAAAAAAAGTTTAATTGGAATGTTGATCAAGTGCTCGCGAGCACGATATCAGACACGAGCATTGAGCACACTGGGTGTATCTGGGAGCACCATGGTGCTAACGAACAATGGGTTGAAGGTGCCTGAGCTGGGATTATGTTTAATCCCAAGCTCATGTAAGTAAATATGATAAATCGATAATTAATTACTCAATTTACTGAACGTAACTCTGGTCTAGGATGGTGAATTCCAATAGTAATGCTGGTTTTGTTTGTTGGTATGTGTGAAGAACGCCACCATTACAAGATGAAATGGCAAAAGCTATGGTTCCGAGAAACAAAAAATAAACTGTAGGCAAGATAAGAGACAAAAAACATGAATTGTTGTTTGGATGCTGTATTCGGATATGTTTGTATTAATTGTTCTTGCGAGACTGTATTTTTCCGAATGAAAATTATGACGAAACAGCTTCTGAGAAGGGCCCTTCTTGTGTTATGCTGAAAAGTATTATATTATACAAGATTTTTATGGACTCTACTTATTTCCATTTCTCTGTTCACATATTTTTCATTTAAGTAAAATTCTGTGCTAAAACAGAACTGAGTACACAAGCAATGATTCGAACAATGGTCAAATTATTTTATTTCCTTATTTGAATAAACTTACTGTAACCCCACGCATTGACAAGCATGCCGTAAAACTTAAGGGATACCAGCGCTTTTTCAATGTTGGGGTCTGGTCTGCTTTTGGCATGCCGGAAAAAACCAGGTTAAAAAGGATCACGGCATGCATTCAACTGATTCAATGGATTTTTTGAATAAATACGTCTTTTTTGTAAAAATCACTCATTTTCAAAAACCACTTTTCTTTAAATATTCATTCCTCTCATTCTTCCTCCAAAATAATTCAATCTATGCATTACTATCTCATACAATACAACATCAAGTTTGTGCTGCCATCTGTCGGTCACCTTTTGAGTTAGTCATATTTACAACATTACCATTGGGTGATATTACACATACATTAGCATGATTACCGTCCACTACGTTGCCTTTGAACATATTCGGCTAAATACCCTACGGATATGTTAGCAATTTCCCTATTGTCGAAATAAATAACAATTCACACAGGATATTTTTCCCTGGTCTCATGGTGAAGGTCCCGTGGACAACCATCCTGTATTTCCGGCAAAATTGTAATACAACTCGGGAGAGCAGGTGGATCTGCTGCCCAGAGCGCTGGACCAGAAGGGGTTACAAATTCACTCTTTAACTGTTTCTTCTACTTGGCAAGGGGCACCAAAATGCCTGTTTGCCCTGGGTGACAATGTATGTAGTTGCAGCCCTGAGTAGAACCAATGTGTTTCAAACACTAATCTAGACCTGATTCTTTAGAGGCCCCTGGAAGAATAATTATTAGAATATTCTAAGAAAGCTGATTGGTGAAAATCAAGTAGAAGTAAAGCCATGGCAGGTGATTAGGGAGACCTCAAAGACCTGTGAAAAAGCGCAGATGTGAAGCTTTTAAGTAGAAATGTAAAAAAAGAACGGTATGACTTACTCTTAGAATCCAGTCGAACAACTTGTAGAAACCCCCACAAGAGGAAAGCTGATGTTATAATAGCATTACCTAAAAAGAAAACAATTTTCAAAAAATCAATGCTTTCTTGCTCCGAGAATATGTAGAAAATTTGATGATATTATTAGACAGCACAGCAATCATTGTATATATTTAAGAAGGCTATAAAAGATTGTATACTCGAAACGACAGATATTGAGCGGTTCGTTTCCATTTGATGGTTAATGAATTCGTAAATTTTAAGGCATAAAATTTGTATACAGGGTGTTCTGCTAATGGACCGACAAACTCAGAGAGTTGTTAGTAGGCATCAAGAGGAACAAAAACTGCAATGGGACATGGTGTCGCAAACCACATTGAGAGGGTGAAAATCGCGAAAACAGCATGCAGGCTCTGAGTCCAGAGGAGAAGATGGATGGACCACTACTACTAAACCAGACATGCACCTTGTCCATATTCCTCTGCAGAACCTCTAATGAATTGGTACATGAAAAAATTCAGTGTCATCCAAAATATCAGGCTCAAAAAATGAAAAGGAAATCAATTCCGAAGAGGTGGTTTTTACTGCTCCCCATCTTCCCCTTATTGTTATATGGGATTGGGGATTATCATTACACAGAGAATTTTCAATACATAAACTACCAGAACAAATAAAATATCTTACTTTTTACGGCAATTGTGAGTGTGAAGCCCTAGACCAGAGGATCACAACATTATAATTTCAGCAGAACCGTAAATGGTTTCATACTGTTCCGCAGAACCTCCAGTCCTGTAAAAGATATACATATACAGTGAAACCTGTGTGCAATGATAAATCTGCTTATAACGATACTTTCTTTGGTCCTGGCAGAATTCCTATTCACTAGGAAACAGCGCAAATACCTAAACGCTTTATAACAATAACCTGTCTGTAACAATATTTCTTGTAGTCCCTACAGTATCACCGCTGTGGTGGTCGAGTGACCCTAGTGACGGACTCGCATCACGAGGCCCTGGGTTCAAACCCCACCACCGAACAGAGGTGGTCAGCTGAAGTTGGTTTCTCTGGTTCTCAACTTCGAGGCAAGAATGCGAGCCCATCTCTCCTTTAAAAAGTCTCGCCACAGAGACCTACAGACGGTATAAACGTAATTCAATCATTACAATTCACTCACTTCACTTCTGAAATATAGATGGCAACACTGAAAAGTCAGACATAACATTAGATACACACTCAGAGTGTTAAGCGCGCACACACACTTACACATCCAGCACAACTCACTAGGTAGTAAATTGTTGCCCATAGATGGTGATAGACTTGAGTTGTGTTTGATTTGAAAGAAATGAAAGTCCTTACAGTATCATTACAGCAGGTTATACTGCATATACAAAGTTTTTTTTTAACAACTGGCTGTTGCGAAGATATATTATAAGAGAGATAATTCAGCAGGGAAATAGAAGGGATAAATAGAAGGGAAATCAAACTCACGTCCTTTTACTTTCCGGGTGAATGGCCTAGACCACTAAACTACAAAGGCAACGAATCTCTCAATCTTTCCTTCGAGCTTGTATGTACTGAAAGATGACTGTACATAGATGGCCAGACATGACTCAGGCCAAGCTCACAATTGCTGCCGCTGCCACTAGATGGGGACTTAAGAAAGGATGATGTCACTCACCGCTACCATATGAAGGTTTTTAACAACTGACTGTTGCAGAAAGATATTTTAAAAAAAACAACCTTCGTATGGTAGCGAAGAGTGACGCCATCCTTTCATATACTGTATATATAAGGTGCATAGGTAACAGGGCATATGTATTTTGCCAGAGAACTGTTGATTCTAGAAGCATACTTCCAGTTACAACTAATTTCCAAATAACGTGAAGTACTCAGACACGTCATTCATGTTGCAAAGGGTTGTATACGCCTAGTTATTTAAAAAAAAAATACTTTCTATACCATCCCTGTGTGCCTAAAACCAAATTACAAAGTTGCTGCCCTGTCTCTTCTGATGCCAACAAAAAAAAATTCCTTTTCTAAGTGCAATGTTCACTTCCGATATTGGCATTTGAAAAACAGAGGGAATTTAGGAAAAAGGGCGTTAAATGCGGGTAAAACCATTTTTTAACATTTAATGCTGTTTTTTTCCCCCAACCTTTTCTCTTTTTTCTTCAAATTCAAACATCTCATTGAGTATTGTGCTTACAAACGAAAAATTGTTTTGGTTGACATCAGGAGAGACAGAGCAACAACTTCCTAATTGGGTTTTTAAGCACACAGGGACATCACTCGTTTGGTCATTCCCGTGCTCTCACACTCTCCTATGCTCACAGCCACTCTTTCAGTCATTCATATGCTTGCACATTGTTTTGGTGGCTCACATGATCGCATACTGGTTGTCACGCACATGATCGCATACTGGTTGTCACTCACATGATCGCATACTGGTTATCACTCACATGATCACATACTAGTTGTCACTCACATGATCACATACTGGTTATCACTCACATGCTCTAGGTCACTCTTTTGGTCATTCATGTGCCTATACATGCTCCAGGTCACTGACTGACTTAATCCCTTGCTATGTAGGTCACTCTTTTAGTCATTCACATGCTTTCACACACGCCTCTACTTTTGGTCATGCCTGTGCTTGCAAACTCTCTAGGCCACTCTCTTGATCATTTACTGACCCAGCCTCTTACAATATCGGCAGAAGCGGATTTATTTAGGATTATACAATTTTTGCCACCCTTCTCCCATTCTAATAATTTTCTCTTCCCAGCATTCCTCAAATTTGCCGTTCTGGGATATATTCCACTAAGCTGCCACCTCCTCCTCCCCCCCCCCATAAAAAACAACCAGTGAATCAGAACAGATTAAAAATCACCATATAATTAGAAGATATTCAAAAGCATGTACAAAAGAAAAATGGCTTTTTCCTAGGAGCAGGTTTCCTATGCCGCACGTAACGTGACTCGACCAGCGCTGGTCCAAAATGTGTAGATTGCAAGATCTGATGTAAATAAAGCAAGGTGAACCTGTTTTACTGCATTGTCCATCATTTTTTAAAGGGATTTGTTCACATTTTACTGTTCAATACCAGTGTAATTGTTTTTTTACAAATGAAGCACTTTCATTTCTCACTCTTTGCTAAGCATTGTAAATATTGTTTATGCCTCTTCATGCCTTAAAAATACAGAAGACAACTGAATGCTATTGGGTAGCATCAGAATCACCAAACCTAGAATAGGCCTATGTATCCAACTGCTTTGAAATGCAAACTGTTGTTTCACTTATTTGCACCATAATTTTGAATGATGAATGTTATAGTTACTGTCCAAGACCACGAAGTAATAAATACAAAATTATTTTTCCCATCCAGACAGAAGTTTTTAATGACTACTATACTTGTTGAACCCTCAAACTAAGCAAATGAAAAATTAATCAACCAAATGGTCCACATACCCCCCCCCCCTCCCAAATAACCTTAAAAATGATAAAATTTCTGCTTTGGCAGAATCATTAATTGCATTCTTCAACATTTGTAACATTCGGCAATATATCAATGATTTTCTGCTCAATTAAAATCAGGGTTAGGGTTTTGGACAGGACACGCGGGATAAACTGTTCAAAACTGTCCAAAAGTGTCTAAAACCTCCAAGTTTCAAAATGTTATGTGGAAACCTTTTGGATTTTAATGATACTAACATATTACAAAAATTACTAGCAGAAAATAAAACTAAATCAAAAATATTTCAAAAAGGTGTCATTTGTTTTTTTTTCCTAAGTACACTTTCACCAAATTGATGGTTCTAAGTTGGAAATCTGATAGTAAATTAATATCACGTATATAACTGTTTAAATATAAACACTGTTTTCAGTTTTTTAGTTTGTCATAACTTATGTTATTTCTACTCCACATCTTATTTTTCATGTATGATTATGAAGCAGGCACTGTATTTAGTACAGTGATTGTCCAAAACCCTGCCGAATCTCTCCAAACACTTTTCTTTAAAAAATATATTATATTGAAGGTACCAAATATGCATAGTCACAGTTATAATCATTGCATTATTGTGAAACTCAACATAAACATTATTTTTTATTAGATAGCAATATAATGTGAATATATATCAATGGTGTAGTGTTTATTTGATGCAAATTGTCCCGTTTTGACTTTTCAAACTTTTTTTTTTAATTTTAAATAGATCTTTCTATTTTACATTCTCAATTTTTAAAAACTAATTATAAATAAAGGGAAATATATCTGAAGAAAATAAGGCCACTATGTAGCACCTACTCACGACTAACAAAACACAATTTCACAAACACTGATTACGCCTATATGATGATAAAAGACTTCAAGACCCGAAGTTTTTGTTAAATTTAAATTGCTGCGGTTATGAGGCTAGGAGCTAATATTTTACCGAATAAATTCAAGCTATATTTACAATTCTATCATTCAATACTATCAATACAATACAATTGCACAATTCATGCAATTACAATTCTATCATTCAATACGAAAAACACTGGAAGAAGGCTTATCAAAAGACTGTCTTTAACACGTTTTTTTTATTTTCATGTCTCCCAAGTCATGCATCAATTGAAAGAATATTTTCAAATTTTGTTATCTTAGAAATCATTTTAGCACAGATAGGGCAGCTAAATTAGTTATGTGTTATATCGAGTGTTAAAAGGTGCAGCTGCACTTGATTATTAGTTCTAGATTATTACGTAAGTTTAATTTCATTCTGTAGTCATATCTACTGTTTTTTTCTGATTTCCATGCAACAACTTTTTATCCCATTCTCGTATCTTTCATGTTTTCATAAATCTAATATCTAACCTCAAGACAGTTCAGTTTCAATTTTTTGATAACCTGATATCAGTCATATAACCCTTTGCACATACTGTTTTGAATTTCAAAATTTTATATTTAATGTAATTTTAATATTATAATATAATTTATATAATATAAAGTTTATTATTTGATTATAGAAGTTACCTCTTCATCAAATTGCAAAGTTTTTCACTTAGTTATAAATATGAGGTTTTGGACAGTACAATTTTATATTTTACAGTACTATCCAAAATCTTGCCAACTCTGGTAAATATTGTTTATGCCTATTCATGCCTTAAAAATACAGAAGACAACTGAATGCTATTGGGTAGCATCAGAATCACCAAACTTAGAATAGGCCTATGTATCCAACTGCTTTGTAATGAAAACTGTTGTTTCACCTATTTGCACCATAATTTTGAATGATGAATGCTAGTTACTGTCCAAGACCATGAAGAGTAATAGATACAAAATAATTTTTTTTTCAACCAGCAGAAGTGTTTAATGACTACTGTACTTATTGAACCCTCAAACTAAACAAATGAAAAACTAATAAATCAAATGGTCCACATACACCCCCGTCCCCAAATAACCTTTAAAGCAATACAATTTCTGCTTTGGCAGAATCATTAATTGCATTCTCCAACATTTGTAATATTTGGCAATATATCAAGGATTCCCTGCTCAATTAAACTCAATTACATAAATTTTGTTGATAGAATTTGTGGTAAAAAGTAGGACAAACCCGAGCAAGTAGGACATTTTACTGAAAAGTAGGACGAGTGGGAGCCCTGAAAATGGGTGCTTGTTGCACACCTCTAGCCAGTTTAATTTCTGACCTCACAGCAAAAAATCATGGCTCTTAATTAATATTCTTGTACTGAAATGGGTATTCTACTACCTCTCTCTGATATTTGGTCAAACTTTTTGAAACACCCTGTATTGTTTTCAGATAACAAAAAAACATTCAGAAAGTGACAAAAAATTTATAAAATGAAAAATTATTTACACTCTTCATGTTTCCAACCCTTTGCATATACTGTTTCGAATTTCAAAATTTTATTATATTTAATGTAATTAATAATATAATATAATTTATATAACATAAAGTTTAATTGATTATAGAAGTTACCTCTTTATCAAATTGCAAAGTTTTTCACTTATAGTTATAAATAGGAAGTTTTGGACAGTATGGTAAAAACCACGGTATTTACCATGGTTTTTACCGTACTGTCCAAAACCTTGCCAACCCTGATTAAAATCAATTACACAAATTTTGTCGATAGGATTTGGTAGGAAAAGTAGGACAAAAACTAGAAAGTAGGACAAAACCAAGAAAGTAGGACGAGTGGGAGCCCTGTAGACTGTATATAGCCGCCCTGATCTGATGCGCCTCGCTAGGAAAACGCGTAGCGTAATGATGTAACACGTTTCTGTCGGCGCGAAACAGTCTGATTCGGTTCACGCTGCGCAACAAACCTATGTTCCTAAGAAAACCCGGCTTTACCGTTCCCACGCAAGATGAATTGACGAGATCAGGAAAGTGGCTGGAGTCAACTGGATGGCTAAGGAATCAGGCAGAGCAGAATGGAAAAACTTAGACCTCCATACAGCGGTGGATTGAAAATGGCTGTTGATGACGATATACAAATACACACTTTTATATAGCACTATATATATATTAAGCACATACACAGGTGTGAAGCTTATTAGTGGATCCACGCCATGAAAGGGTAAATATTGTCGACTGTGACTGAACTGACTTGACTTGTTTTACGCCTCTTTGTACTGTGACTGAACTCGAATTTACCGAATTTTCCTCGAGCAGATATGGTCAGCTCATACTCAGAAAGGAAAAAAAAAAAAACATAGCAGTGACGTCACGTCACGTGATGAAGTAAGAGGGTGGGGGGAAAATGGGAAAGCCGCGGCTGGAGACAAATTACGCTTGTTTCGGTAAAAAAAGTCACGTGACATAAAAAGGGAAATTCCCCTTTTCTCTTTGGCGACTTTCTTTTAGCGGTTTCCGCTCTAGTCTGTTGGCGCTTTTCTTTCTGCTAGTTCGTTTTCTTCTATACAGACAAGTAATCAAGGTTGCCAGATCAAACCAGTGATCGCTCTTTTCGAGGGGAACAGTACTCCCAAACAAACCGTAAATCGGAAGGGCGCATCAACTTCAATTGTTCATTTCGGCAAGAAAAATTTAAAATAAATGCTTCAAACTCTTCTGTTCTGAAGATAAATTTTCAAAGAAAAAAATTTTTTGGAGCTGAATTTCCGTGAAATATGGTGTCCCAAGAAACTATCAAATTGCCAAGGGCAAAATAATCAAGTGTAAATGAAGAAGTAAGTAAGTAATGTGTGTGTGTGTGTGCGTGTGCGTGCGTGTGTGTGTGGTTTATTGCGGCTCGTAATTTTCTTTAATATTTTTTCATCTCAATATGTACCAGTGATTCCCAACGTGGGCGTTAACGCCCCCTGGGTGGGGGGCGATGGAATGTTCCAGGGGGCGGTAGAAGCTACGGGTATAGAGGTCCTCAACAAAACACTGAGGAGGAGGGAATTGGGTCATGAAGCATAGCATAGGATTCTAGCATAGGTTAGATTGCGGTGGGAGAAAAAAATTTCTGAAGAAGGGGGTGATGGGACAAAAAAGGTTGGGAAACTATGATATATACTACAGTAGAACCTCTGGATAACGGACACCCATGGGCTCATAAATTTTGTCAGCTAACGGGGGGTTGTCCGCTAATTGGGAGGTAGGATATAAGGTGCAGCCTCGTTTATACGACTTTTACATCTATACGATGTTTGGCTTCGGTCGCAATTATTTCTTATTGCATTTTAATGTTAAAATGTACATGCTACTGTGTGAACGGGGTGGTGATCACCGATGATCGCACACAATCAGTCCTCTCGATATATATATATATATATATATAAAGTTCGATTAAATCTCACTACATCTATTACTTTTACCAACGATTATTCGTAGGTCCCAAGAGTAAAGTTGGAGACGAGTCTGATATAATTAATGTATAGAAAAATTTATATATGTTACGGTAGAAGCCCAAAGAGTGGTTTTACCAAGTCGAGTTTTGGTAAAAGCTGACATTTAGTAACTTTCATGAAAATGAGTAAAAATGCGAATTTTTTAATTTCTATAAATTTTAAAGCTTGTCATTTATTAATCACAGCGATCCCAATGTTAATTAAAATCTTAATTAATTAACTAATTAGTCGTTCAAATTCGTGAAAATTAGTAAAATTTCGAATTTTCTGATTTTCATAAATTTCAAAGCTTGCCATTTATTAATCAGCGATTCCGATACTAATTAAAATCGTAATTAATTGACTAATTAGTCATTCAAATTCGTGAAAATTAGTAAAATTGCGAATTTTTCGATTTTCATAAATTTTACAGCTTGCCATTTATTAATCACAACGATTCCGATGCTAATTAAAATTGTAATTAATTAACTAATTAGTCGTTAAAATTCGTGAAAATTAGTAAAATTGCGAATTTTCTGATTTTCATAAATTTGAAAGCTTGCTTGTCATTTCTTAATCACAACGATCCCGATGCTAATTAAAATCGTAATTAATAAATTAATAAATTAAGTCATTCAAATTCGTGAAAATTAGTAAAAATTCGAATTTCCTGATTTTCATAAATTTCAACGCTTGCCCTTTATTAATCACAACGATCCCGATACTAATTAAAATCGTAATTAATTGACTAATTAGTCATTCAAATTCGTGAAAATTAGTAAAATTGCGAATTTTTCGATTTTCATAAATTTTACAGCTTGCCATTTATTAATCACAACGATTCCGATGCTAATTAAAATTGTAATTAATTAACTAATTAGTCGTTAAAATTCGTGAAAATTAGTAAAATTGCGAATTTTCTGATTTTCATAAATTTGAAAGCTTGCTTGTCATTTCTTAATCACAACGATCCCGATGCTAATTAAAATCGTAATTAATAAATTAAGTCATTCAAATTCGTGAAAATTAGTAAAAATTCGAATTTCCTGATTTTCATAAATTTCAACGCTTGCCCTTTATTAATCACAACGATCCCGATACTAATTAAAATCGTAATTAATTAACTAATTAGTCGTTCAAATTCGTGAAAATTAGTAAAATTTCGAATTTTCTGATTTTCATAAATTTCAAAGCTTGCCATTTATTAATCAGCGATTCCGATACTAATTAAAATCGTAATTAATTAACTAATTAGTCGTTAAAATTCGTGAAAATTAGTAAAATTGCGAATTTTCTGATTTTCATAAATTTGAAAGCTTGCTTGTCATTTCTTAATCACAACGATCCCGATGCTAATTAAAATCGTAATTAATAAATTAATAAATTAAGTCATTCAAATTCGTGAAAATTAGTAAAAATTCGAATTTCCTGATTTTCATAAATTTCAACGCTTGCCCTTTATTAATCACAACGATCCCGATACTAATTAAAATCGTAATTAATTGACTAATTAGTCATTCAAATTCGTGAAAATTAGTAAAATTGCGAATTTTTCGATTTTCATAAATTTTACAGCTTGCCATTTATTAATCACAACGATTCCGATGCTAATTAAAATTGTAATTAATTAACTAATTAGTCGTTAAAATTCGTGAAAATTAGTAAAATTGCGAATTTTCTGATTTTCATAAATTTGAAAGCTTGCTTGTCATTTCTTAATCACAACGATCCCGATGCTAATTAAAATCGTAATTAATAAATTAAGTCATTCAAATTCGTGAAAATTAGTAAAAATTCGAATTTCCTGATTTTCATAAATTTCAACGCTTGCCCTTTATTAATCACAACGATCCCGATACTAATTAAAATCGTAATTAATTAACTAATTAGTCGTTCAAATTCGTGAAAATTAGTAAAATTTCGAATTTTCTGATTTTCATAAATTTCAAAGCTTGCCATTTATTAATCAGCGATTCCGATACTAATTAAAATCGTAATTAATTAACTAATTAGTCGTTAAAATTCGTGAAAATTAGTAAAATTGCGAATTTTCTGATTTTCATAAATTTGAAAGCTTGCTTGTCATTTCTTAATCACAACGATCCCGATGCTAATTAAAATCGTAATTAATAAATTAAGTCATTCAAATTCGTGAAAATTAGTAAAAATTCGAATTTCCTGATTTTCATAAATTTCAACGCTTGCCCTTTATTAATCACAACGATCCCGATACTAATTAAAATCGTAATTAATTGACTAATTAGTCATTCAAATTCGTGAAAATTAGTAAAATTGCGAATTTTTCGATTTTCATAAATTTTACAGCTTGCCATTTATTAATCACAACGATTCCGATGCTAATTAAAATTGTAATTAATTAACTAATTAGTCGTTCAAATTCGTGAAAATTAGTAAAATTTCGAATTTTCTGATTTTCATAAACTTCAAAGCTTGCCATTTATTAATCAGCGATTCCGATACTAATTAAAATCGTAATTAATTAACTAATTAGTCGTTAAAATTCGTGAAAATTAGTAAAATTGCGAATTTTCTGATTTTCATAAATTTGAAAGCTTGCTTGTCATTTCTTAATCACAACGATCCCGATGCTAATTAAAATCGTAATTAATAAATTAATAAATTAAGTCATTCAAATTCGTGAAAATTAGTAAAAATTCGAATTTCCTGATTTTCATAAATTTCAACGCTTGCCCTTTATTAATCACAACGATCCCGATACTAATTAAAATCGTAATTAATTGACTAATTAGTCATTCAAATTCGTAAAAATTAGTAAAATTGCGAATTTCTCGATTTTCATAAATTTTACAGCTTGCCATTTATTAATCACAACGATCCCGATGCTAATTAAAATCGTAATTAATTAAGTCATTCAAATTCGTGAAAATTAGTAAAAATGCAAATTTCCTGATTTTGATAAATTTGAATGCTTGTCGTTTATTAATTACAACGATCTTGATGCTAATTAAAATCATAATTAACTAACTAACTAGTCATTCAATTTCATGAATTTTTCTGATTTCCTGCACGCCATCGAGTGCACGCGTTCCGGATATTTTAATGATCATTGGCAGTAAACTGTAATTACATCTCATTTCCGGCTTTTTTCACCTCGGCAACAACCAAAACCAATCGACAAATTTTGGAAAAAATATGTTACTATATAATTGTGATATCAATCGTAATAACTATAATTTACAAATTCTGAAAATGATTGATTACGATTGTCTTGGCAAATTTATTGAATTTAATTTATAGTAATTTTGCCAGCTAATGTTTTTCGAATAGCCAAAAATCTTATTTCTATTAATTATCTTTAAACGAATTTCCAAATCAAAGTTGGTTCAAAGAATTATTCTCTATCATTGCGTAAGCAGGGTGGGTTCCAAGTGCAGTATAAGTAGGGTGACCATACGTCCCGTATTTCCCGGGACAGTCCCGGTATTTTCAGTTTTTTTGGTCGTCCCGAGTTTTTGGCAAAAGTGTCCCGGTTTTTCCCGTATTTTACACGAAGCCTACATGAATATTTACTCTTTATTGAAGTCAAAGATTGACATTATTTTTCAACTCATAAATTATTTTATGATAATTACAACTATAAATAAGAATATTAATCTCCCACATTCGTCTTGGTGAACGTTTTTCTTCGTGGAATTCATTTTAATCGACTTCAATTTGCAGTAATGGTTGATTTCCCACCATTTTGATTTCTCTGCAATTTCAACAATATTTGGCAACTTTGTTTGATTTTGGCGTCATTTTTGGCGATAATTGGCGCTGTTCCGTATTTTCCCATATTTGGAATCTTAATGTCCCGTATTTCTCTCGAGGAAATATGGTCAGCTTAAGTATAAGTAGTTGTTCCATTTTTAATTTTCTGCAAATTTTAGAACTGCTAGAAATCCTGTATGAAAAAAAAAAAAAGCCAGCCTGATTCAAAACCACTTGTCTGAACTCTGAACTATCCTGTATATGAATAACTTTTTAATCTTTTTTTCACAAAAAAATTGCTAAATTTTGTCGGACAGTTTTGTCTACTCTACGTAGGGTGACCATACATCCCGTATTTACCGGGACAGTCCCGGTTTTCTTTGTTTTTCTAGCCATCCCGACTTCTTTCTGCAAAAGTATCCCGGTTTTTCCCGTTTTTTACATGACGCTTACTTGGATTTTTATTGAAAATTTCTTTTTTTATTTCTTTTTTTCATTGAAGTCAAAGATTGAAATTATTTTTCATCTCATAAATTATATTATGATAATTACAACTATAAATAAGAACATTAATCTTCCACATTTGTCTTGTTGAACGTTTTATTTTGTGGAATTCATTTTAATCCACTACAATTTGCAATAACGCTTCGTTTCCCGCCATTGCGATTTTTCCGTAATTTCAGCAATGTTTGGCAACTTTGTACACTTTTGGCGTTGTTCGTGGCGATAATTGGCGATGTCCCGTATTTTACCGTATTTTGAATTCCAATTTCCCGTATTTCTCTCAAGGAAATATGGTCAGCCTAACTCTACGGGAAGTTTTGAAGCTCTTTTAAAGTGTGCTGAGGCGGACACTGTTTACCTCAAAACGAAGAACATCTCTGGTTTTGGTTTGACTTTGAGACTGGAACTAAAACTAAACTCTCCTCCCCCCAACTCTTAACGAAGATCTTTCTTATACTGTATCACTCGCTGACTCACACACAGAAGCTTGTTCAGTTTGTCTGATTCTTAGTTGTCTTATATTTGTGTCTTGGTAATTTGTGCTAAAATGTTTAGTAAATTTGTGTTATGTGTACGCCAAAGGCTTCAGTGGTGACTCTCAAATGAACAAAACCTTCTGAATAAACTTTCTGGTCGTATCTCCAAGCTCTGGATTATTTTCCCTCTGCTTCCCATTGGCCTGATGGGATCTTCTCACGGTGAGCTACTGTTTTCGCTAATCTTCTGGACTTTATATATTTTTTTCTTTTAAAATTCTAATATTGTTCGCATAAAATAATTTTATAGTTGGAATTTTATCCTCTTTTTTTCTCCATCTATTTTATTATTGTTATTGCGAGATGGATGACCGCACGGATCCTACGGTGGTCGCAAGGGTATCTTGTAAATTGCCTCCGATATGAATAAATAATATTACTTTATGGTTCGTGCAAGTGGAAGCTAATTTCGCAGTAGCACAAATAATTTCCGATATTACGAAATATAACACCGTTTTAGCAGATGTAGATGCCGACTAGCTTCATTCGGTTTCGGACTTGGTGCTTTAATCCACCAGCCGAAAACAAATACGAAGCACTTAAACAAAGGCTTATCGCTGAATTTACAGGTTCTAAATCTATGCAAATCCCCAAAGTGTTGTCTGAATTGACTCTTGGGTATAAGAAACCATCCGCTCTACTGAGACAAATGAAAGAGCTGGCAGGAAATTCAGTAACTGACGATTTTCTAAAAACTATTTGGATGGAAAGGTAACCTTTGAACTCTCAGGCCATTTTATCAGTGTCAACTGCGGATTTAACTGAGTTGGCAATACTAGCCGATAAAATTTCCGAGATACGACCAATACCGAGTATTTCTGCGATTTCTTCACAGTCAGGCCCTTCATCAGATTCTGTGAAATCTGATATTGCACAATCACATAGTGAAATATCGCAATTAAAAATTCAAATTGCAGATTTGTCAACGAAAATTAAAAATGAAAATTATTCAAGAGGGCGTACTCATTCTCGCTACCGAAGCAACAGCCGTAATTTTAGAAATCGTAACTTGAATACTACACAAGCACTATGTTTCTATCATGATAAATTTGGTGACAAAGCAACAAAGTGTTACCAGCCGTGCACATACAAATCAAAAAACTAAAGCGCGCTGCTGCATCGCTACAGCATACTTTTTCCGGTGCAGGTCCTACTAAATGTAGACTTTACGTGTATGATAAAGCGACAAATTGTAATTTTTTAATCGATTCGGGTAGTGACATCTCTTGCATTCCTGTATCACCCAATGTGAAGGACAATTCTTCACATTTTCTCCATGCAGCCACCAACACGAAAATTCCAACATACGGAAAAAAACATTTATCGTTAAATTTAGGGCTTCGTCGAAATTTTCGTTGGACTTTCCTTATTGCAAAAGTCAATACTGCTCAGGGACGCCGGAACATATCTGCTCGTGTTACTAAAGCAATACCAATCATACCAATCACCATTTGGACATAGCTCAAATATTGTACTGAAAGTGTTTTTTTTTTAATTAAAATTTTTGAAGACATATCCTTGGGACCCTTTCCGTGTGAGGAGTTGCATTGCTGTAGCTCTTTTTGTTTGCAAGTCATTTCAGGTCCAATGGACTTTCCCATACACCCTGTATATTAATTAAGCATGAGAATAAAATGAGCATCATAGAATCTGAATATCACAACGGTAATAACAGCAATAGACTTGAGACAGTACGTTTCATCGCTGATTTCAGACTAATCTCAACCCTTTGAGTGGCATTGACAAGATATCTCTCCTTATTTCAGCATCGGCAAGAGCCCAAATATTTTGTAAAGTTAATCCCTCTCTCAGTGGAACACTTTTCCCTATACCGATGGTTTACAAACTTTTGTCAACCACGGCTCCCTTGCCTAATTCATGATTCGTCAGCGGCTATTTAGGATAGATTAATAGCTATTTCCCCGTATAAAAGAACTTCAAAGCATAAATAGGTGCACAAATCAATATCTCAAGCTTGCCACGGCACCCCACTAAAAGGTTGACGATGCTTCTAGAAACAGCGACGCACACTTTGAAAAAGCTGCTCTATACCCATTACTTTTTCATTACTTTATATACTCATTTACTGCTGAAAATCATAAGGAAGCTTATTGCTATTATGCCGTGTAAAGGGTTAAAAGGCATCAATCAATAGTCTCATCGATGTAGTTAAAAAGTACAAAAAAAGTCGCTGAGAAAATAAAACTTGTAAAATAGAATAAAAAATAATAAATGCAATAATGACGTAGCTTTGTTACCTAAAGTGCTCAACATAAATATGAACAAACACACACACGGAAACATGTATTAAAAAAAACATCCTAGTAAAATGAGATGCTGTATATTGATATTCAAAGAGGAAGGAGAAATGGTTCGACGTTTGTCTTTCCATTTTTCCAGACTTCTGGTAGTGTGAGGGAGAATTTATGAAGGAAAAAAAAAAATACATAAATGACTTCAAATATATAAAAAGAAAAGATACACAATGTTTTAATTATCACCAGGAAGTTATCGTCAAAAACACCAGAAAACCTCTCCGCTACTATTTCCAGAACGCATGTGAATAATCATTTCGGCATTCTATATTTACAGAAGACAAATCTCAACGATGATTCTTGTGCATGAAAGAAAAGATGATTCGATAAACGAGATCAAACACCGATTGCATGCACCGTGAAAATTGAGACAAAAATGTTTTGTGCATCTCTTTTCTGGACACACACAAATTATAAATCATGTTGTACAATGGAAAAGTGAAGAAATTTTTTTTCAAGTAATTAAAAAAAAGGTATTTTAAATCACTATATTTATTTTAATTTGCGTGGTTTTTTTTATTACTTTTCCGCACTGCCAACGGTAAGAGCCACCATCCACCCTCTCATATGCGTAAACTTGTATCCGACCCACGTGCCCAAGCTCCTCCAATAATTTTGAAGGACAGGCTCAGGACCCCCCCCCCTTCCCCCCCCCAAAAAAAAACCAAAAAAAAATCGTTTTTTTGTAGACTGTACATACTGAACACGTGCATTCAATTAACGATAATTTGGATCTGTCGGTCTTTTCTTTACTCAGTGAAAAGGGAGCCCCTGATAAAAGCATACAATGAGTGAGTGGTTGAGCAAGTCCCTTGCTATTTTTTTTGAAGAGATATACGAAAAAACTCGTTTTCTATTGCTGCACAGTCATGTACTTTTTCCAAGAACTTTCCATGGTGTGTGTGGCAAATTTTTCTCATCTGCTGGATGATTAGTTGCATATAGGGAATGCGACCGTTTCCTACTTGCCGCTGCTAAAAGTAATTTCAAATTAGCAGTATTGGAATGATGAAACATCATTATTCTGAGCTAAAAAAAAGGACAATTACGTAATATTTGTCGCCTGAAAGAATTTCGTAGTGAATATCACTGGTAGTGTTGGTTGATATAGAGCTCTTGATTTGTTGGGGGGGGGGGGGGTGTCAAAGCCGTATTAAACAGATCCGTCAGGATTGGGGGTTTTGTGGGTGCTCGATCACCCGCGGTAGTTTGTGACATAGGTCCGAGCAACCCCCCCCCCCGAACTGTCATTCAGAAATCAAAATTTCCTCTATAAGAACAAGACAAGAATCCACAAGTTCAAAACGCTCCCGACGTCCCTGATGTTAAGGATACGGCCTTGGTTGGGATTCAGAGGCTGCTAATTTGCATCAGCTTACTATACAAGGGCCCCGAACACCAGACATGACCCCCGCTCTGTCACTATAGTAAAAAGTCTAGTCTGCGGCCCGTCTAAGATCCCAGCCGAGATGCCCTGCTTTAGGGTGGGGGTTCCACGAATAAATCATCCAGACGGAGAACTCCAATTTTCTTTGGAACCTCAGAGATATATGAGCGAGTAATGGCGAAAAAAATGTGGAATTTGAATTCAACGAAAAAGCCTAAAAGTGGGACATTTTTGTTGAGAGCGGTACGCATGGTCACACCATATATCGAAACCGAAAGTTAGGTAGTTTAAAAACCGGGTTAAACCAAAAACATCCGGTTTTTTGGTTTTCTTAGCAACCTTGGTAGGCAGTAAGTCTGCTTTTTTCCCCATCATTCTTTTTCGAATTTCATGATGGAAAATTGGTCTACCCCCACCTTATACAACTTCTGACAATAAAGTTCGGTGAATAGTCCTGTAACATTAACGTAGATGAAATGTTAACGAAAGTTACCTTACTGTCCTTCGAAATAGTCACCTCCCATTACTATGCACCGCTGAGATGTCCTATACATGTCCTGGAAACTTTGCAAGAAGTCTTCTTTTGGGATGGAGTTCAAAAGCCTCGTCACGTTTCGTTGGATGTCAGGAATATCGTCAAATCTCTTTCCTTTCAAAGCAGCGAGTTTGAGTCGTGGGAATAGGAAGAAGTCTGGAGGATTGAGCCTCATCTGGCGAGTATGGTGGATGTTCAATTTGCACCAACCCCTTTTTTGCCAGGAACTGTTTGACGATATTGGCTGTGTGAGGGCGAGCATTGTCGTGAACAAGAAACCATGAACCTTGTTGTGCGTACTGAGGTCGTACCATGCGTAGACGTTTCATGAAACGGGTCAAAATTTCAATGTACCTTGCAGCATTCATCGTCGTTCCCTCAGGTAGAAATTCCTTGTGGATAATGCTTTGACTGTCAAGAAAGGTGATTAGCATCGTTTTGATGAGTGATTTTTCTGCTCTGACCTTTTCCCGACGAGGTGATGCAGGAGAACGCCATTCCATGCTTTGCCGTTTCGTTTCAGGGTCGTACCTGAGACACCAGGACTCATCCTCAGTGATCTTTTGTTCGTTCATTTTCCTGTTCTCAGTTAAGAACCAATGCACTAAACAAGCACTTTGTAAAACAAGTCTTTCACGGAACACAAACGACGCTCAACTGAACAACGGTGGCGGCAGATGGTCAACACCTGCCGCTACGCATGTGCAGCGTTTTGCTTCGCCAGTGTTGCCAGATCGGCCGTTCTGACTTTATTCACCGAACTTTATTGTCAGAGGTTGTATATCGATAGCATCAATAAGTTTCATACTTTTCTGCGAGGACTGAATGGTGTAAACAAGAATGCTGAAGACTAATCTATAATGCACGTCATCAGTTCTTCAATATTCCCAAGGCAAAAAAAAAAAATGCTTACGAAATCTTACTGCGTGCAGCATTCTTACTGATCAAGAAATGAATTTGCAGATTTCAAAATTCCCTCTGTAGTACATGCAAGTACTGTACCAGTTCCTTTTTTATGTGATGAAAATCCCTTTCTCTCAACGTCCCATTATGGGATCAGAATTTCTTGAATTCACTTTCATTTATTGTTTGGTTAAGTGTGGCCGAGCTCTTGGAATTTTTACTATATAACTAAATTTACCTGGAATCGATTCTATACTTTATTAAGAGATGGTACTTTTTCGGCCCGAAATATACAGAAAATTCAATTTCTCAGGTTCTAAACTTTGTTTGTCATCTATAAAGAAAGATACGAGATTAAGATTAGTTTCAATAACGAGTTTAGATGGGTCACCTAAGCGATCTGTAAACGTTCCGCTTTGTCCATTTTTACAAAATTAGGTTGGGGGGGGGGGTGGGTGCAGGCCACATCAGATAACCCCCCGGGCCAAGGATTTATCATTATACGGCTTAGATGGTGGGTCACAATGAATTTCTTAAAAGGAAATTTTGAGTTCTTAGCCTTGGAATAGCATTGAAATTAACAGAAATTGGTTACGATAACATATAAAGGTATTTTCTTTCGCAATTTTGATTTGAAAAAAAAATGATTTTTTAATCGTTTGGAGGAGGGCAGGAGCCCTCCCCGTGTTCAGTCTTTGATCCCAATAATAGGCGATAGGAGGTAGGGGGGGGGGGCAGAGATGAAGAAATTGTGCTGACAAGGGTGGTCAGAGCTTTGCTGACAGGGGGGCCGCTGTGGTGGTCGAGTGGTCATAGTGACGGACTCGCATCACGAGGATCCGGGTTCGAACCCCATCGGTGCCACAGTGGTGGTCGGCTGAAGTTGGTTTTCTGTGGTTTCCAACTTCGAGGCGCGAATGCGAGCCGATCTCCCCGTTAAAAAGTCTCGCCACAGAGAGCAACAGGCCTACAACGTAACGAATATTCAATCATTACACTTCACTCACAATTTGAAGTATAGATGGCAGCACTGAAATATCAAACACAACACTAGCTACACACTCAGACTGTTAGGTGCACTCATTTTGTTCCAGACTCTGCCACGAAGCTGGGCTGGAAGAGATCTCGGCAACGGGATAAGTCCGGTGGCAGAGCCCCTGGCGTTCATTCATTGCTGACGGGGGGGGGGGGGGGAAGAGGTCAAAAATGGCTGAAAAATTGCTGACGTAATACTTGAACGGCCCCTTAAGAGGTTCGTTGCTTTTGTTGCGTAGTGGTTTAACGCGCTCACCCGGGCGAGTGAGAAAAGACATGGGTTGGATTTCCTGCAAAGAAGCAGTTTAATTTTCTTTCCTGAATTCATCATATCTTCAGCCAGGTGTTGAGACCTACCTTCGTACGAATAGCGGAGAGTGACGTTATTTTCGGAATATATTCTGAGTATTTGTTAGTACTGGAATCAGTTTTTTGCTTTTCATCAGCTCTAAATTTTCATTCAGTACGGGATTATTTCTCCTTAATTCCAGAATTGTTTTTGATCAATTCTGAATTTTCATTATTTTTTTTTTTTCATTCAAGAAATGCATTTGTTTCATGTGTTTATAATTTGGAAAAGTATTTTTCATCATTCCTTTAAATTGTATTTTAATGTTGCACTTTCTTAATGTCGATGTCCTCGAATATATGAAATCAAAGCTCGAGGAGAGTTTTTGAAATCGTCACTATATTTTATTGTGCTTATTGCAGGTGTTCCTGACGCAGATTGTGTCCAACTTATCGATCAGGATTCACAAGAGCCGTACCTCCTTATCACCAGAAAGCTACGAAAGGGAGGACTCAACATTTTTTCTTGTTCCATGTTCTACGCCTGCTGCATTTCAAGTCTGTGATTTGAATTTTGTTCCCGAATCCACCCATAACATCATTTTCAACTGAAGTAAATAAATCCACCAACTTATTAGGATTGAAAGTATGTTCCTAAAGTCAATAGATGCAAAGATGTTCGCTTAATAAACAATTTGAGACGGTACTTACATTAAGCACGAAAGTTTTGGGCATCTGCCTCTTTTACTTCCAATATGGAAGACGGATGGCAGCAATTTTCGAACACAAAACACAAACAACTCTTACATCATAACTACTTTGAGACACACACACACACACGACACTTTTCAGCATACACCAATTCGTTAGATATTCCCCAGAGGAATGTTTACTAAGTAAATGTGTGTGGTGTAGTAATATTATCAGCGTTTAGCAATCGACAAACAGACGATGATTTTCTACGGATTGATGTGATTTGCATTTACTATGTTTCAAAGTGTTTTTTTCTTTTACGCAGGTTTTCCAAAGGCAGATCTTGACTAGATGGTTAATCAGAAAACAACAAGACCCATACTCTGATATAAACCAAAAAAGCACGGTAGCCGAAGTTTTCCCTCGTTTAAGCTACTTTTCGTCTTTGATTTGAAAATTCTATTGCTGAATCCATCCGAGATGAATCCGTTCAAACCGAAACCTAAAAAAGAATGCTTGAGTGAAGTAAATAATTCCACTGCCGTACAGACTCATAGCACTGAAGCAAACAAGCAGAAACATTCGCATAAAAAGAAGAAACTTCCAAAGCAAATAAAAACCACCGAACCGACTGGGGAAGTTGACGTTAACGCGAAAACATACGATTGTGAGGTTTGCGGCAAAAAACTCAAAACAGCATCGCGCCTAGAATTCCATAAAGAGATCCATACGGAAGGGAAGGAACATAAGTGTGGTTGGTGCTTAGAGATATTTAATCGACTGGATTTTTTTACAAAACATAAATTGATTCACAAAGCTCAAGCAAAGGTACAAAAGCGTTTGCGTATGGCTGAAAGTCTGAAGAAAACAACCTCAACGCAGGTACAATATATACAATCGGCCGAAAAAACTGGCGTTGAAACAATGACATATGAATGTAACGTCCGCAAAAACACATTGCCCAGGTTCTCAAAGCTATACAACGATAGAATGGTACAAAATATACAATCGGTCGAGAAAACTGGCGTTGAAACAATGACATATGAATGTAACGTCCGCAAAATCACATTGCCCAGGTTCTCAAAGCTATACAACGATAGAATTGTACAAAATATACAATCGGCCGAAAAAACTGGCGTTGAAACAATGACATATGAATGTAACGTCCGCAAAATCACATTGCCCAGGTTCTCAAAGCTATACAACGATAGAATGGTACAAAATATACAATCGGCCGAAAAAACTGGCGTTGAAACAATGACATTTGAATGTAACGTCCGCAAAAACACATTGCCCAGGTTCTCAAAGCCATACAACGATAGAATGGCTCATACAAAAAGAAAAAAATATCAATGCAATACTTGCTCTAAGAAATTCGATCGGTTCAATTGCTTGAAGATCCATTGGGAAGTTCACTCTGTAGGAATGCCTTTCATATGTGGCATTTGCAACCGCACATTTTCAGAGAGCTCTCGTATGAAGAGACACGAAAAAGTTCACTCAGGAGAGAAACTTTACGTGTGTGACGTTTGCAACCAATTTTCAAAACTGTATCACCCAAAAGGACGCGTAAAGTTTCGTTCTACAGAAAAACCCATCGAATGCGTTAAATGCAACAAAGTCTTCACGAACCCATCTGATCTGAAAGAACACAAAAAGATTCATTTTGGTGGCAAACCCTACGAATGTGCCGTTTGCAACAAGATATTCACACAACAGTCTACACTGAGGAGACACGGGAGAATTCACATCGGACAGAAACCCAACGAGTGTGTCGTCTGTAATCGGGCATTTTCATATATGTCTTATCTGAAAGAGCACGAAAAGGTTCATACCGGATCGAAATCGAGCAAACTTGGTGACCTGAGCGATCAGACATCTTCAGAAATGTGCCAGACCAAATGCCATGAAGAAGTTCTCACCGAACAAAATGCTTACGAATGTGAGTTTTGCCATAAAAGATTCGCCACCAACAGCGGCTTAGACCTTCACAAAGGGTTCCACTCAACACACAAGTCGTTCAAATGCGGATGCGGCAATACTTTCTCATTGAAGAGTCTTTTTGACAGACACAGAAACCACGTTTGTCCCATGCGCCGCCAAGATTGTTCATTAGAGACCCATAAAAAGAATCCACGCTGAGATTTTTCTCGTTTCTGACACTCGATTGATCTGAAAAGACAGGAGAGGGATTCAATCCAGAGAATATCTTTTCTTGTTGCAAATTATTTCCAGATCTAAGTGTACGAGCGTCACAAGTGCGTGCTGGTTCCCGATTCTGCAAGTCGGCGCCGTTACGGAGCGATTAAACGGGTTTTTAACCAGTCCGTAACGGTGGCGGCTTGCAGAATCGGAAACCAGCCCCTGCACTATGTTCGTACGTTAATGAATACGTTTGGTCACACTCAAAAACCAGTTTTGCGCGCTGCAGTTTAGGATTCAGTCACGTATTACGTCAGCATCGATAGGGGGAAGAAGGGGGGGTTTCCGATTTGCTGACTTTTGATGCAGGAGGGGGGGGGGGTATTTACAAGTCCTCTGCAGAACCACTTTAGTGATCTCTAAATGTTCCGCGGATCATTCAAGTGATTTAGAAAGGTGCCCGGACCGTTCAGGTGGTCTAAAAATGTGTTGCGGGCTACTGCGGTGCTATAGAAATGTGCAGTGGGCCGCTTAATTGCTCTAAGAGTGTACCGTGGGCCGCTTAATTGCTCTGAAACTGCCGCGCGTCACTCAAGTGATACGTAATTATGCCGTAGATCGCTTATGTGATCTGGAAATGTGCCACAGGTCGCTGAAGGCTTTGGAATTGTGCAACGGGTCACTTAAGCGATCCGTAAATGCGCCCACTTAGTTCATTTCATACAAAATTAGGTTTGGGGTGGTGGACCGCATCAGATAACCCCGAGGGCCCCATTTAGCCCGCAGGGCATAGTTTACCATGTATGACTTAGAGAATGGTTCGCAATTATTTTCTTATAGAGGAATTTTGAGTTCTTACCTATCAAGTAGCATTGAAATTTACAGAAATTCATTATAATAACATGTAAAGCTATTTTCTTACGAAGTTTTAATTTTTTAAGATATTTTTTGCATAAAAAATTAAGTTTTTGATCGTCTGGGGTGCATTGGGGGAGGACTCGTGTCTCCTTGCCCCCCCCCCCCCTCCATCCCCCGCGTACGTATCCGATCACAATACACGTTAGGAGATAGAGGACAGAGCTGACGAAATTTTGTTAACAAAAGGGAGAGGGGGGGTTGTTTTAAGTGAGAAGGGTGGGTCAGGGTTTTGCAGACAAGGGGAGGGGGGGGGGGTCAAAAATTACAAAAAATGTCTGCTCCTTACTTTACCGCTGCTGGTGTGGACCCGGCTTGAAAGGAGTTTATGAGACAGACAACTGTTTGTTTCACTGATAAGCCTCATCTCATTGCTGTCGAGTTCTCCACTTTTAAGAATACTCAATATCAAAACGCAACCAGCAAGCCGGCGAAAGGTAAATGCATAGCAGGAATTATTTGCCGTCTGGCTGGCGGCAAATAATTCCTTCTATCTATTCACCTTTCGCCAGCTCTTGGTTTTCTGTGATTCCCAACTTCAAGGCGCAAATGCGAGCCGTTCCCCCCGTTAAAAAGTCTCGCCACAGAGAGCAACAGTCCTACAACGATAAATCATTCAATCATAACACTTCACTCATAGTTAGAAAAACTGGTGGCAGATGGCAGCACTACACATAACAAGCATTACAGTGAAACAAAAAAAAAACTTCACGTCAGGTTTCACTACACGTACATGCACATTCCCGCATCTACCGATTCGTTGGGGGTTCCGCGGTGGGGAGGTGTGGTGTAGTAGGTAGGGCCTCCAAAAAATGGCTCGGGTGTCCATGATGTTCTTAAGTCAGCCACATCGTTGGGCAATTTGCCTGTTGTGGCGTTGTATTTGTATTTCATTTTCATTGTACTTTCGCGAGGTTTGTGTTTTTCCCGCTTCTTTATATCAATTCGGGGTTTTTTGGGCGTTAGCAAACAGTGTATACTTTTTCCCCGGGCACTCTCAGTAATTTTTTTTTTTTCCATTTGGGCCCAATTGTTTGTGTTAGTGAATAGAGATAGTTAGCCAATTCTAATAAGTATAAATTGTAGTTTGTAGCTTAATACTTTTTTAGGGTCCGTTTTCAATTCTTTATACACATAGCCCTATATATATATATTCTTCGTGATTTAGTGTTGAGCATTTTATTTTACTTAATGTTTTCGTACAATCTTTTACGTATATTTCGCATTGTAATGCATTTTACATTATTTCGATTTCCTGTTAACGTTTCTCATTCTCCTATTTTTTATGTATTATTATCTAGTTTTTAGCAATAGTGTTAGTATGCCTCTACCTCGACTAGTGCCATGGCCCCCATATCCTGAAGCAGGGCCCCTAGGCTGAGATCTTTTACGGGCCCCCCCCCCTTTTATGATGAATTTATAGCTATCTCTAATAGGGTTGTCAATAAATGGAATAGCTTACCCCCCGGAGGTAGTAACTTCTAACACAACTGGCACGTTTAAAAAGAAACGCGATAAACATGTTGGGGTAAATCGAGAAGCTATCCATACTTAGAATAAGTATTCTTTATGGGCATTGTACAATATCTTATCATGTATACATATTGTTTGTGATTGCATTTTGATATTGGGTTGCTGCATTTTTGAAATACGACGTCTATATTTGTTACGGGCATCTTTTTATCAGCCACCTCGTTGGGAATTTTGCCTGTTGTGGCGTGTTTTGTTCAATTTTGATGGTCCGCAAGTTATTTCTACCCTTTTGCCAGTTCGTAAATTATCCCTCCCACTTTTTTGCAAATAATTTGTATTACTCGCTTATTTTTTTGATGGTCTGCAAATTATTTATCCCTTTCATATATCTTTTGCCAAATTGTTAAACATATTAATTTAATTGTTTCTCTCACTTCCGCCAGTCCGCGCACACCTTCAACACGACACTTGCATAACATGAAAATCCATTTCCAGTCCAAAATATAGAAGCCTGATGGCAATATCAGTAGAACACGGGTAATTCAACAACATAAAACGTTGGGGGGTGGGGGGCCATAAATACACTCAGAACACACACACATTCGGACATCTGCCAATTCGCTAGAAATTCTGCAGAGAAATAATACGTACGAAGTTTTTGTATTAGCGTGTGTAAACCTCAGTGATTGGTGGTGACAGTTCAGTTCTCAACATCCTTAATAAGGAAAGTTCTTAGGATGGTATTACACTATAAAAGTCTGATGAAATCCCATTTATAAAACTTGAGAAATTCAAGCAATAAAGCTCATAGGTTACATTCGAGTAAATGCAACCGATAATATTATTGGTCGAATTTTTTTCAAATTTTAAAAAAGAAGTTTTGGAAAACTTTTATAGCGTGATTCCGGACTTAAGTATATTGGTAAGCTTGCTTGAGTGGGTCGCAAGAGGCCCGGGTTCGGATACCCGTCAGAGGTTGGCACCTTTTATACGCGAAGTTCGTCTCTCGACATTGTGTTGAGAAATTTTCTTTCCCTGATCTTGTTGGAAAAGATTGTTCACAAACAGATTTTCCTGCGTATTCAGATTTCCTGTAAAATATTGGCTTCAAACATAATATTCATTTCAAACTGAATTATTTCAATATAAAGCTGTGTAATCGTCGATTTTCTTGATGGCAATTAAACCATTGATTATTATTATTATCGTTATACGTTTCATTTGTTGTTTTGTTACTGCTGCTGTTCGTTTTTCCCCATATACAGTTATAGACAAATCGGAAAAATGTTCTGGCGACAGGCACATTTTTCAGGAGCCTAGCATGGTACACTGAAGAGCCAAAAAAAACTGGTTCTCCTGCCTAATATCGTGTAGCCCCCCCCCCCCCCCCCCCGCCAGCGAGCACGCAGAAGTGCTGCAACACGACGTGGCATGGACTCGACTAATGTCTGAAGTAGTGCTGGAGGTAATTGACACCATGAATCCTGCAGGGCTGTCCATAAATCCGTAGGAGTAAGAGGGGGTGGGGGTGGAGATCTCTTCTGAACAGCACGTTGCAAGGCATCCCAGATATGTTCAATAATGTTCATGTCTGGGGATTTAGGTGGCCAGCGGAAGTGTCTAAAGTCAGAAGAGTGTTCCTGGAGCCACTTTGTAGCAATTCTGGACGTGTGGAGTGTCGCATTGTATTTTGTATTCCCCTTAGACTCCAATTTAGGAGCCGCGTTTAGAAAGTTTTAGGCAACAATATCGATTTTCTAGTCTCCTGACGCCTGGGATTTGTCCAGCCCTGGTCATAGTAATATCATATTTTGCGAATATCACTGCGATTTCCATCTTCTAAGTTGACTAGTGTTGTCAACAGTCAAAACTAGATTCTTCATCAAAAACAACTAGAATTTGTTTGGTGATTATACGGATGACCATACTTTCCACATTTCCGAGACATTCCCGTATTTTACACGTGATTTAATAATGGACTACTCTTGTAAACAAAAAAACGCTTTTTAAAAAAACCCTCTAGCAACTACAGTCGAATACCGTTATAACGAACTCCAAGAGACCGGATAAATCACTTCGTTATAACGAAATTTCGTTATAAAGGAATTCCAGGTCTTTGCATTTTTCCTATCTAAACTTATCTGGAGGATTAGAAAAGTGTTCGTTATAACGAGATTTTCACTATAACGGTTTTCGTTAAAACGGGATTCGACTGTAGATGGATATTTTTCCAACCAGACGGCTTTAAAAATGACCAGATCTAGTTGGAAAATAACCGAGTTGGCAACACCGCAAGTAACCTGTTAAGTATAAGTTCAACCTGTACGAGAGTGCGGGCCACTCAAATGATCTGGAACAGTGAGGGCTGGCTTTAAGATATCTGTAAATGTGTCGCAGGACCCCTTGCGTAGAATTAGATCTAGAACTGGACCGCGGGCCAATGAAGTGACGTAGAATTGCACCGTGGGTCACTAAAGTGATCTGGAACTTTACACCGGGTGACTTAAGAGATCCGAAACGGTACCGCGATCTGTAAAAGTGCCGCGTGTGACTTTAAGTGATTTAGAAGCTTGCCGAACAGTTCGGTTTCTACAAAATTAAGTTTCGATGTCGCGGACAAGATCAGATGATTCCGAGAGCCGTATGTGACCCGCAGGCTATGGCTTGAACATGTACGTTTCAAGAGGTTCTCGAACATGTCGGTGATGAAATACAGTCAAACCTCGTTAGTGCGTCAACCGGTTACCACGTCACTCCGCTTACCGGGTCACTTTTTGGAAGTCCCGATTGTCCTCAGGCAGGAATTGGCACAGCTATGGCTTACTCCGTTTAACGAGTCACTCCGCCTACTAAGTCATATTTTTGCTCTCCCAAGAGTGACTCATTAACGAGGTTTGACTGTATTTGCATGAAGGGGGGGGGGGTTGAATTTCTCCTAAAATGTCAAAATGTCCTTTTCGTTTTGTTTCCAAAATTTAGAACATCCTGTAACTTTCCTTCTTTAGAAATTAGAATATTTAAATAGGAACGGACAGGTGTGTCGTCAGTATTAGGGGCCGTTCAAGTATTACGTCATCAGGGGGGGAGGGGGGGGGGTTTGGACAATGCTTACGTCATCAACCACCTTTTATGAAAATATGAAATATTCTTAATGGCACCTTACTCGGTCCACCAAAAACGAAAAAAAACCTTCGATAGTTTGCGGGCACTTGGAGTAACATCCCCCCCTATTGATAAATGCCCTACAGAGCCACTTTAGTGATCTCTAAATGTTTCGCGGATCCAAGTGATCTGGAAATGTGTCCGGGCCGCTAAAGTGCTCTGGAAATGTGTACGGGCCGCTAAAGTGCTCTGGAACTGTGCCACGATATCACTCAATTGATACGTAATTATATGCCGCGGGCCACTTAAATAATCTGAGAATGTGCCGCGTTTAACTTGAGTGATGTAGAGCCACACTGGGGGGCCACTTAAGTGCTCCAAAACTACGTCACGTGTCACTCTGTCTCCCGGGTCATTTAAATGATCTGAAAATGTGCCACGGGCCGCTTAAATGTTCTGGAATTGTACCACGGGACACTTAACCGATCTGTGAATGTGCCGCTTCGTTCATTTTTACAAAATTAGGTTTGAGGAGAGCAGGCCGCATCAAATAGCCCCCAGGGCCATATTTGATCCACGGGCCTTTCTCTTTCTGCAATTTATCATTACATGGCTTAGAGGGTGGGTCGCAATGAATTTATTAAAGATAAATTTTGAGTTCGTAGCCTTCAAATAATATTGAAATTAACAGAAATGGATTATAATAACATATAAAGGTATTGTCTTCCGAAATTTCAAACTTAAAAAATAGTTTTTTGCATTAAAAAAACGAATTTTTGATCGTGGGGCCCCCCCCGTCCCTGTGTACGTCTCTGATCCCACCAATATGCGCTAGGATTCAGAGGGGCAGAGCCGATGACGAAATTTTGCTGACAAGGGGGGGAGGGGGTCAAAAATGGCTAAAAATTTGCTTACGTAATACATGAACGGCCCCTCATAACCAACACATCGTTGTTCTCCCTCCTGCTATTTTTTTAACGAACAGACATTACTTGGGGCAGCAAAAGAAAAAAAAAAAAACAGTTTCACGTTCAAAGATGGAGGACGACGAATCCGCCACCCTTTCTAGGTGCCTTGTCTGAAAGGGAAAAATATCGATGACGTCACGTCACGTGATAAAATTTGAAGGGTTGAAGGGTGCAGGCATTGTTTTTTTTTCCCAGTTAATAATTTCTGATCATTTCAGAGCTGAGGCAGACGTCGCTCGGTGAATACGTATCTTTTTATCGTGATATCGTTACTGTTTCCTGCTTATCGATTCACGCGTTCCTTGCGATTTTGATTGTGGGAAGAATGATAAGATGTAGGTAAGCTATGCGTTTATGATTATGTGCTGAAACATAAACGATGTTTGTTTGTTTTGGTAAGTCATGATACACGATTCTGTCCATGTGTAGAAAGTGCTAATTATTATGATGAAGCTCCCAAGTTCTTATCCCTTTAATTGCTAATTATCTGAAAAAAAAATTGTTATTATGAGAAACTCTTATCTAGCAGTAAGGTAAATAATGCAGACGTGCCGTAAAGGCTTGCGTACCCACCTCCCCTTGAAATGCTTGAAGATGTTGTAGGTTTCAGATGTTGTAGGTACCGAAACACATTCTTGTGAAAGCTCTTCTTCATCACTGCTGTCTGCAATCGATTGTTCTTTGTTTTCTTGTATCATACGAACGATATCATTGTCCGTTAACGGTTCCGAAGTGAAGACGTCATCGTCGGAGGAAAAAAAAATCGTCCACCGTCACTCCGTTGGGAACGGATGTTTCTTTTACGATATGTTCCCACAAAGCCTGCAAATCGGTGGGTGCACTTTCATCAGCGTTACTCAGTGTTTCACAGAACTCTGCTGCTATTAAATTTGCTTTCTTCCACCCATTACAAATTACTTTTTGAGTGATATCTTTCCAGTCTCCAGCTATCAAATCCATAGCTTGCTTGACGTTAGGCCTCACTTTATTATCAAGCTGGTGAATACATCTCAGCAGTTGCGTTCTTTGACCACATTAATTATGCATCGGTCAAGTGGTTGCAAAACAGACGTGCAGTCAGGAGGCATGTATTCGATGCGAATGCTCTCTAGCTTTGGAGGTTCATTGTGTGCCGGGCAGTTATAAGCCGGGCAGCATAAGGAGCAGGATCTTTCTATTTTTCCGTTTCATTTCCCCATCAAACTTAACTAGCCACTCATTAAAAATTCCTGTAGTCATCCACGCCCTTCGACTTGATCTGTAATCACAGGGCAGTGATTTCACGTTCTTCAGGCACCATGGATTTGCAGATTTGCCAATAACTAAAACTTTTCTTTTTTCAGTTCCGTTCATGTTGCAGCAAAACAAAGCAGTCAAGCGTTGCTTGGAGTTTTTGCCACCAATGCACTTGTTCTTTTCAAATGTCAAAGTTTTGTTAGGCAACAGTTGGAAAAAGATTCCGGCTTCGTCTGCGTTGAATACATCGGAAGGATCATATGACTTTATCACTTTCGCTATTTCCCCAGCTTTCCATTCATTCACATTTTTCATGTCAACTGAATTTGCTTCCCCGCAAATTTGCTTTGCTACCACACCATACCGTTCCTTGAAGCGATTCAGCCAGCCGACACTTGCTTGAAAGTTTTCGCATCCAAAAGCACGTGTGAATTCCAAAGCTTTTTCTCGTATTAGTGGACCGGTTATTGGCACATCTCGGGAACGAATGTCTTGAAACCAGGTAAAGACGGCTGCATCCTCATCTTGGAAATTCGAAAGTCTGATCTTCTTTCTATGGGACCCTATAACTGCTGTTTGAATTTGCAATTCCAATTTTGTCCGATTTTTCAGAAACGTTTAAAGAGTAGATGCAGATATGCCATATTTTGATGCCACGTTGTTTTTCTTTACACCAGCATCAACTTCAGAAATTATGTTAAGTTTTTCTTCAATTGAAAACTCTGTTTCCTTTTGAGGAATTTTTCACTCATTTCGAAACAGAAAAAATATCAAACATTCACCACTCGTAGCACTGATTTGATTTGCTTTTCACGCACTGTATTCGTTGAAATTTCTTCCCGCAACAACACAAGCCAAAGGAGAACAACTTTTTCCCCTACAGTATAGCACAAGCACCATTTACATCAGGAGGGGAAGCGGCAATAGGGAAAAAACGCAAAGGGTTATGGGAAATTGGCATGACAACATATCTTCTAAAGAAGATGGTTTTTCCCCTATAAGGGGGAAAAAGTTGCCGCACAGTACTATATTCACTCTTTTGATGACTATCCCACACTTGTTTTCGAGTTCGTTATAACGGATTTTTCATTTCGTAATACCGGAATCGCGCAATATATTGTTCCTATGTAAACTGATTTTCAGGATCGGAAAAGTTTTCGTTATAACGGTATTCGTTACAACAGGATCCGACTGTATATACTGGGAGTCGCAGTGAATTGAAATGGCCGCTGTGGTGGTCGAGTGGTCATAGTGACGGACTGTCATCGCGAGGGGCCCGGGTTCAAATCCCACCGTCGCCACAGTGGTGGTCGGCTGAAGCTGGTTTTCTGTGGTTCCCAACTTCAAGGTGCGAATGCAAGCCAATCTCCCCGTATTACCATTACACATAAAAAAAAGCTTCATATTAGGTTCACAGAGCTGCTATATAACATCTATACCTAGCTTTTATTAAATCTTTTTCAGAAAAAAATTTTGTTGTGAAATTTCAAAGGATAAAAAGTATTCGAATATTCTCTCTCATGAAGAGTGTCCCGAAATGATAGAGCCACCTAGATTTATTTATCACGCTGTCATGCAAATTTCCCCGCGTTTGCGCAGTGGGTCTTCGCTGTTAGACTAGAAGAGAAGGGGGGGGGGGAAAAAAACCACCAGATGTGACGACTTATCCGACGAGGATGATGTCGCCAAATTTCAGTTGGCGAGAAATTTGAATGGTCTGTATTAGTCGTATAGGCAATGAATGCGGTAACCTTGTTCCACGTTAAACAAAGGAGAAAATAAATAAACAGAAATAACAGAAATAAGCGTGGAGAAGAGATAATTGGATAAGAAACTATTAGTACACTGTCCGAGGATGATGTCACTCTCCGCTATCCATGCAAAGGTCTTTATCGCAAAGGTTTTATCTTCGCATCAGCCAGTTATAAAAAAAAAAAAAAACTTTGTGTTAATACAGGCTACAGGGCCTTGCTTTTTTTTTGTTTTTTGTTTTTGTTTGGTTTGTAGTTTGTTTACTTGTTCTCTTCCTCACTTGTATGTGCAGTATATAATGGAAGGATTACATTGTATGAGTGTGGGGGAATGCCGTGAGGAGGGGGGGGGGAAAGCTGAGACAACCGCCACCATCGTTATCAGTTGCTCGTTATCTCGTAGGGACATCACCGTCGTGGTGGTGGGGGAACACCTCTGTTTCATATGGTTATAGTAACTCTTTGCGATCAGGAAAAAAAGAGGTTGAAGAAATAAATGAATTTATTCCACTGGCGTTAATTACGTCCCTGATCGTAAAGGGGTTAATCTTCGAAAATGCTTTTAAATTCACAAGAAATACGTTGAATCAGCATTTAAAGGTATTTTTTTCAATATTTTAACTTTGTTTTACAATTTTCGATTATCTTACGCCGCATTTTCCTCCCTCCTGTATGAAGGGGAGGGGGGGAATCAGGATTTTTAAATTGCTTAGGTGGGGCATGGTGATAAAACGGGTTAGGAAACATTGGCTTAGAGCAGCTCCTCCTAGAGATAGAAGGCCTCTGCACTGTTTGCCACAAACGTCGTTCAGACTACCTAGCAAGTTTGCCACATTTCGAAACACAGTATCCTATTTCGTTTCTTCTTATTTTGGCGTAGAATCTTCGTGATTGGCTCACAAATACCGCATAGTGATTGGATGTGGGGCATAGAAATCGCCAATTCTTTTAGCCCGATCATTTTCTTTTCCTACAACGTTGATACTGGCACGAGCAGGGAATTTTTTTTCCCTGAATATTCTGAGGGAAAATGGACTACTTACTGACGCCACAAGCTGAGTGCGGAGGCCTATCTCTAGAAGGTGCTGCTTAGAGCCTCCTGATATCGTAGTTGGGCCTCGGACGTGCAGTAACATGTTTTGTTATACCAAATACGAAGGAAGCCAGCCTCAAAAAGGCGGATTAATGGACGGACTGGACGAGCCTCTGGCTGAATTATTGTAGTCCACTGTGTGTACTTGATACACAAACATGCACAACCTCAGACATAAATACAGTCAAATCCCGTTTTAACGAATACCGTTATAACGAAAATCTCGTTTCAACGAAAACTTTTCTAATCCCGCAGATAAGTTTACATAGGAACAATGCATCTACCTCGAATTCCTTCATAACGAAATTTCGTCATAACGAAGTGATTTCTCCGGTCTCTTGTAGCTCGTTATAACGGGATTCGACTGTATATGTACTGTTTAGGATCTAACGACTAACAATTGCAGACGATTAATCTATATGTATTGATGTGGTTTGCATGTACTATGTTTCATTGTGCTAATTCTGCTCCACAGGTGTTTCTGGCACAGATTGAGCCCAACTGATTAATTAGAAAGTGAAAAGAGAAGAAGAAGAAGATCTGAGACCAGCACTTTCATACGAGCTAAAAACTGCAAAAGTCGACATTTTTCCTATTACAGTTCTTTGGCCGCTACTTTTCAAATCTTCCGATTTGAATTTCATCGAATAAACTTTTAGTTTTAACTCATCCATCCGTAATGAATCCGTTCAAAAGTAAAGCGGAAAGATCACCGTTAACTGAAATAAATGACTCCACAAGCGTACACGCTGACAGCACCACTGAAACGAACGAGCAGGAGGGTTCGTATAAAATGCCTAAAAAACTTCCAAAGAAGCAGATACAAATCGTGAAATCGATGGAAGAAACTAGAGTTGAGACAGTAACATACGAATGTAATGTTTGCTTCAAAATATTCAAAAAATTGTCTCGTCTAAAATCGCATGAATACATTCATAGGGAATATGAGTGTGATTTTTGCTTTGAGATATTTTACCGACGCTATTTCTTAAGAAAACATAAAAAGATTCACAAAGCTGAAACATACAAGGAAAACGTTTTACAGGGACTACGTCCCTGTAAACGTCATCCCAAACACGTATCGTGAAATCGATCGAGAAAACTGGCGTTGAAACAACGTTATACGCATGTAATGTTTGCGACAAAAAATTCGAAAAATTTTATATCCGAGACAATCACGAAATGAGTCATAAACAAAGAAAAAAATATGAATGTAATGTTTGCTTCAAGAAATTCAATGGGTTCAATTGCTTGAAGATCCATTGGAAAGTTCACTATGTCGGAATATCTTTCATATGTGGCATTTGCAACCGCACATTTTCAAAAACCTCTCGTATGAAGAGACAAGAAAAAGTTCACTCTGGAGAGAAACTCTACGTGTGTGACGTTTGCAACCAATTTTCAAAACTGTATCATCCAAGAAGACGAGAAAAGTTTTACTCTACGGAAAAACCTTTCGAATGTATCAAATGCAACCAGATATTTTCGAATCCATTTGATCTAAAAGAACACAAAAAGATTCATTTTGGTGGCAGACCCTACAAATGCACCGTTTGTAACCACTCGTTTTCACGACAGTCTAGGCTGAGAAGACACAGGAGAATTCATATCGAACAGAAACCCTACGAATGTATCGTTTGCACCCGGCCGTTTTCACATATGTTTGATTTAATAAGGCACGTAAAAGTTCATACTGACCGGAAATCTAACGGACGTGGCGGTGGCATAAGCAATCGGGCATTTCCAGGAATGCGTCGGCCAAAGCTTCAAAGAACGGTTCTCACCGATCAAAATGATTACGAATGTGAGTTTTGCAATAAACGATTCACCACCGACAAGGACTTAATCCTCCACCAGGGGTTCCACTCAACGCAGACGTTCAAATGCGAGCACTGTGATAAATCATTCTCGGTGAAGAGTCTTTTACACAGACATGCAAGAAGTCACACCAATGAAAAACCTTACACCTGTCATATTTGCGATGTGAAATTTGCAGATCCGTCTTTCTTGAGGATTCACAAGAGAATTCACGCTAGTGAAAAGTCCTTCGAATGTGACGTTTGCGGTGAAGACTTCACACGACATGGTGAGTTGAGAAAACATAAAAGAGTTCACACAGAGAATATTCCGTTCGGCGGAGAAACCGTTGAGCAACTTAAAAAGACGAGAAAAATGCAGAAGTCTAATCCGGAGAAAAGTCAAACGATTGCCTCGGTTTCAGGAAAGAAATGTCCGGTTCCAGCGAACATAAGTAGGGGGTAAAAGGATCACTGTACTCAGTGGCGTCGGAGCCGGGGGTGCTGTGGGTGCTCGAGCACCCACGGTAATTTGTGGCACGGGTCTGAGCACCCCCAGAATTGATTGAGAAATCGTAATTTCCAATATAAAGCTCAAGACGAGCACCCACAGGTTCGAAACATTTCCGACGCCCCTGACTGTACAATAAGCAAACTAATAAGTTTATTTTTAAGAAAATGAAATCGTTCTGACTACTTACCTTGACGCCATTGTTGCATTATTCATTGTTCTTCAAGTGATAATTTTAATTGTGAAATCTTGAAAAACACAGCATTGCATATACTGAGCTGTATTTATTCATATACATAAAAATATCTGTATTTGTTTATGAATATATATTTTTTTCTATGTGCGTGAATACCAGTTAACCATTACAGTGGCAATGACGATGTATCTCGCCTAACTTGATGTTCTTTACTTCGGCAACTCCACCGAGTTATCTCGATAAACGATATTTTCCTGTCCTTATGAATATGCACTCTTGATACCAGTTTCAAAAATATTAATTTCAACTTTAACATTTGAACTTTGCTGTATAACCATCAATTCCGTTGAAGGAATTAAAAATTATTAAAATCTTCTTTCAATAAACATTATTACAAAATATTTCTGCATTTATTGTGAACCAGCAAAAACACTCGGCGTTTTCCGGGTTTTCCTTCAATTCCTGGGAGGATTGAAAACGTGACAGACCATTATAAAGGAATAAACTGTTATGCGTAATACTGGCAGCATAAAAAGAAGTGACAAATCATCGTAAAAGCATGTGCATGTTTGAAACGCATTGTTGGGGAATCACGATAACCAAAGTAAACGTTCCGAAAGTGACTGTTGGGGCCTATGAACCATTGTTGAACAACGGTTTTTTTGCCTCTTTCGAGCATTTGCCAGCTCTGATGAACCTTTAAAGTAGCCTACGGTTCAATCCGGATTCTGTTTGGTATATATGCTAAATTTGGCGACGATCAGCCTAAAATTGTATGTTAAAGAACAAACAAACATACATACATACACATTTATATATAAGATTATGTCATATTTGTAGTATTCTTAATGATATAAATAGCGTTTTCTTTTTAAATGTAAAAACAGTAATTATATGAAGGGAAAAGAAAATCACACATATTTCTCGTAAATCCTGCGAAATTGACGACGGACTTGCCGATATTAAAAACAGGAAGAAAGCTTACCAATGAAGGGAGTATAGTATTTTTATTAAAAGCAGTGGTTTCCAATCGGGATACCTGAACCTCCAAGGGTCCACGACCCCAGTGTCGAATCATAAAAAAAAACAAAGTTTTAATCAAATTAACTAGCAAAAGCACCGCCGCCACGTTGATATACTACAGACAGGGGTGGCTTAAACGAGGGTGCAAGGGGTGCAGTGCATCCGGGCGGCAGGTTTTAAGGGGTGGCAGACTAGATTTTAGTTAAGACCCCAAAATTTAACAAAGTAAAAATTCACGTGACATTACACTTTTGAGTCATACCTCGACAACGGAAAAGTTGGGAAAATAGACAGGGCCTTCGACCGTAAATACCAGAAACAAGAATGTAAGCTATCGGTGTGGCTCGAGACAGAATCTGTACTCGTGCGGGACTTATTTTTGCGCCTCCTGCCTATTCCCCTCATAGCTCCTACATCTTGCGTCAGGACCCCCTAGGCTGAAATCTTTCGCGGGACCCAAGCCAGATTTTCCGCTGGGCTCCTTCTATAGTTAATTTACAGCATGAAAAAAAAAAAAATTATAAAGATTTAGTCCCGGGGCCCCAAGATGGAGCTCTGTGAGCCCTACTCTTAGGGGGTTGTGCCCCTCCCTCACAACTGATCCAAAAATTTTGATAAAAACCAGGACAGCTAAAAAAACAGTAAAAACCAGAACTGTCTAGTAAACTACGGGACGTATGGTCATATAAGTTCTCTAAAAGTCAAAGGGAAGGGGGGGGGGGGAATTAAATATTTTAAGGAAATTAAATTCATGCTGATAAATGAAAAATTTTATAGATGGAGATCAAAATTAAAAGTTTGACAAACAAAACCAATGTCAAAAACGATCGAAAAAAAGACAATGACGTCATTTCAATTTTAAAGGAAAAAACTTTGGAAAATAACAACCACTACGAACTTCAGCTTCATCCTTTGTATATCTCCAACCAATGCAGCTTTGGTTCCAGCCGACGATGTTTATGGGATAGTTGCTGTCGTGGACAATTGTCCTAAAGCCCCCAGTAGGTATAGAGGACACTAATCATTCAAGTCAAGTCAAGCTGTCGTGGATTGTAAAGTGATCATTAAATGGTCATATTGGGTTAAATCTCATTAAGAGATTTAATTAGAATCTCTTCTTTCGTGGATTCACTAATTCCTTGGACGGATTCATTCGTGCTCAAGCCTAGGTCAGTAGATGCTTGTAGGGCTGTCTATGACCTCTAAGATTGGGGGAGGGGATTATAAATTTTTTTTTAAAGGTGGTCTCTCTCTCTGAGCTCAAGTTATTTCGGGGAATTATTATAGGATAGAAAATGCTCATCAATTCTTATTGTTTGATTCGCAGCTCAGGGGCGTGGACCCCGTTGGCCAGTAAGGATCTTGCTCTGTCTTGGTGCTCATCTCGATTCTGTAGCTAAAGCCGGGTTTTCCTAGGAATAGGTTCTTTTAGTGAACTGAACTGGATCAATTCGTGTTGGCAGAATCGCATTATACATAATCACGCTACGCGTTTGTGTTTTCCTAGTGTGGCGCATCAGATCAGGACGGCTATAGTATATAAGGCCTTGGCATCAGCTACTCTGTCGTCTGCATGCTCCGGTTTGAAGGGGAGGGAAAGAAAACACACAAGAGTGAAGAGAATATTGGCAAAACCGCAGCGCACAACGTATTTGATTCCTCCAGAAGCAGTCGGCCAATCACGCAAAAAATGTAAAGCGCTGTTGTGATGCATATTGCGCTCTGTAGGAAAACAGTCGTGCTGCTTTTCTTATTGGTGATTTTACGGTGTGCCGCACTGGGCCAATCATGTTACGTTGCGGCACAGGAAACCTGCTCCTAGAAAAACCCAGCTAGGTTTTTGTAGGAGTATGTTTTTTTGCATCGCATTGTGTTTGAATCGCCCAGAGTGACACGCTGTCCACTCACTTATAGGAAAAGGGGCGTGCAACTTTTTTCCCACAACCCTGCTTTACATCTGCTGTGATTGGCCAACTGCTTCTGGTGCAGTCAGATGTGTCATTGTTCTGCACGTTTCGCCTATCGTCTGTTTACTTTCATTGTTTTCTTTCCCTTCATTGCTGTCTCCCTTTTTTATGGTGCAAAAATACGGGGATGTGCAGATGAGAGAACAGATTATGTGCAATCTAGGGAAAACACAAATGCATAGTCTGATGAAGTCCCATGTTTCTGCCGATGTGAAAGAGTCCTATTCGGTTCACACAATGCAAAGAAAAGAAAATCTGCTACTAGGAAAACCCGGCTTTAATGTTCAAATGCAGAAACTTAATTTCTGGAGGAAAAGCTATAGTTAGGGTTACCAGATTTCAAAACTAAAAAATGAGAGTGCCTGCATGTGCACCATTTTTAAACCTAAGTTTTCGTAGGGGAAACATGTTTTTCTTTCTTTCACACCGAGCGCAACTCAGCTCTATCGCCATCAGCAATTTACTGCAGTGGGTTGTGCTAGAAGTGTAAGTGTGTGTACCTAACAGTATGGATGTGTATCTAATCAAATAGGGCCATTTTGCATAGGCAGAAATATGTAGCTTTGCCATACCGAACATTTGATTTCCAAACATGGCAGATCATTATTCTGTCGTCTGCATAGCCGCACATTTTTTGCTCTTTTGCACAATAAAAAAAGGAACAAAGAAAGGGAAAGAAAATGCAACAAAAGTGAAGATAAAATCTGTAAAACACGCAGCGAAAGACACATATGACTCCTTCAGAAGCAGTTGGGCCAATCACTCCCAACGTGCTCAGGTGTGTTACTGTCTGTTTGAAAACAGTCATATTGCTTTCCTTTTGGTGAGTGGATGCTTGCCATGCTGGATGATTCAAGTTGCACGCAGCGCAGAAAACTTGGCTTAACATCACTTTCCCTAATTTTCATAACAGGCGGTGCCACCAGGAATCAGCATTGAGTGTTGTTTGCATCCTGTTTTCTTTATTTCTGAATGAAAGAGGTAACACCCTCTCGCACACTACATGTAGGGTTACCAGACATCCCCTCCTTTAGGGGGAAAATTTTTTTTTGACCTCTCTTGATGTCATTTCGAGCATCCTCCTTACATTTTAGAAAATTGTGTATTTTTTTCAGGTTTCCATAGTTTTCTTCTTTTTTTTTCGAGGGAAAATTTTCTTTCACTCTGAAACATATTATCTCACCATTTTATGAGTTTGTGTATTTTTTTTTTTCACACATTTTTACATGATTTGAGCAATTGCTGTTTAAATTTCCAGAATACTAGAACCTACGTTGTCTCTTTAAACAGAGCAGATGCTATTCTAACCAAAGCGGTTTAGGAGACTTTACTCTGGTTTAAGTCATATTTAACTCAGCTTTGATTCTAACCACAGTCCATCTTGCTCTAGGATAATATGAAAAAGACAGTCCGAAAAACAGTTCTGTTGAAAGATAACCACAGCATCTATTTTCTTAATACTGTTGTTTGCTCGCCAACACCTAATGTCATGTACTATATACAAATTATAGATGGTATCTGCTGCCCTGCTTGCATCTTGGGTTCTTGTATTCTGCAAATTTCGATGGTGATTGGTCAAAGCGTGTAAACGTGTGAAAAAAAAGTTTCCCCAGAGAAAATAGAAAAGAATTATGGAAGCTGATAAAATGGAGAGGGCAAAATAGTGAATTCTCTAAAATTTAGGAAGACACTTGAAATAACAAAAAAACGAGACTGTCGGATGACCCAAAGCTACAGTATAATGCTTTTTTTATTCGGCAAAATTTTTTGGCAATTCTCTTCCTGGTTGGCGATGGGTGGCCATCTTTTTAGAGTGCATTTTTTTTCTGTCTGCAATTAACATTATTATAGGTTGCCATTCCCTTTTTAGCTGTTGGTTAATATCTCGAGGTCACGTCACCCCTTAGAGATTGCTGTAAGTGAAATTGAGCCAAATTTGACGATCAACAATTCCCCGCAGTGCAGCTGAATTTTCTCTTTCCGAAATATATCTTCACATCTGCCAGCTGTTAAAAACCTTTGTATGGATAGCGTAGAGTGACATCATCCTCGTATATTACATATATATGCGAAATATACATATTTTTACACACACATTGTATTGTGGTAGGCCTATTCATTTTTTTATTAATATTCAAAGTTTAAGCATCATGACAAAAGCAAAATCGCATCTGTGCATAGGCGGAGATAGACTTGGAAGTCTGGGGGGGGGGGGGGGCACGGTCGTTATTGCCCCCCCCCCCCCCGGTATCTCCGCCCATGCATCTGTGGCTATAGCTGTTGCAATTTTACTATGTTTAATCATGTCTTATTTGCATATTCGCTTGCACCTATGTTAGCAATTGGACGAAACGTTTTCTGAGGCATTGTTGAACTATGTGTCATTTCACTTCCATCATGCGGTGTTGCAGGATATTCTGCTCACAGTCACGTTTCAGCACAAATTTTTTAAAATTCTTGACAGTGTTAAATAGCTTCTGTTGGGCCGAGGCCTAGTAACTGGTTTGTAACCTCAAACACTGCAGAATTTATTTTTCTAGCAATTTTAATTTCGCATGTTCATGATTTTTTTTAAATTCAGTAGTATGAGTTTAACCGCCCATTCAATTGTGCAGATTATTTTGATTTATAACGTGCATTTTGGATTATTTCATGTGTATGTGCCCTAAGGATTATTCCTATTTCTAATGTGGACTATTACTGTGCGATGGAGGATGAGGGGGAAAAAACAGATGAGCGGGAAAAAAAGCTTTTGTTATTTCCCTTTCTCCTCCTCCTTCGCAGGGTAACAGTAGAGTCAGCACTTCTTGGTGCTAAGAAGGGTGCTTATACTGGGTTTTCACCGAAAAATAATTTTATAAACAAAGTAAAAGTTTTTAATGCAGTGCAATACTTTAATAAGGCCGGAACTGGGGTGGTGGGGGACAGAGAGGGCGATTGCCCCAGGCAGAAAAATTTAGGGGACAGCAAATTTTAGGGGGAAATAAAGAACGCCATTACGTAAAATTATCAAATTTTAAATTGGTGGGGGCCATAGGCAGAGATAGACTTGGAAGTCTGGGGGGGGGGGCACGATTATGATGATGTCAATTGATATATACATTAGATCAGCCAACTCTCCACCCTTGACTCTGGGGGAGCATTGCCGCCCCCCCCCCCCGTATCTCCGCCCATGGTGGGGGCGGCAAAATGCTAGTTATGACCCTGCATTTACTTGACTACACTTAATCAATGATACATGGTGGTATATTTTTGGAAATCTGCACCCCAAAAAATATCCAACCATGAGCCGAGCCGCCACTGTAAAATTCTTTAACTCTGTGTCTCAGAAACGTAGAGGTATAAGCAGTTAACATGCAGTTTTTATCAGCTTTTTTTTTTTAAATTAGTATCCCAGGGTTAAGAAAGCAATTTTGAACATCAGCCGTCTATGGTTGTTGAAACATTGAGCAGTTGCCGAAGATTAACATTGCCGTTGTTCATTTTCAAGTACAAAGAATATTCTATAAATTCATTGTGGAAAGCGAGAAGGAAGGCCCTCATAGCAAAGCTATATGCAGTAAGTAAATAATTGTATAAAGATACACAGCAAAAATTCTTTATTTTTCCCCTTAGATGAATAATGGAAACATTCGAAAATTTTGAACTTTATAGAGAGGATGGACCGTAACATATCTTTTTATAAACCAGCAAGTTATTAAAAAATCAGCTGAGATCAATGGAAGATACGGCTAAAATTTTGTGCCGTGGGAAATTCTTAAACAGGGTAGTCAACAACTGAAATCACTTGCCATCTAGGGAACATCGATAGGGATACGTAAATTTCGTATTTACGAAATAACCATGATAAATGCAAATTCACGAAATAAATTCAAAATTTGCCAATTTCGGCGAATAAATGTAAAAATTTGCCAATTTCGGTGAATAAATGTAAAAATTTGAATTTTTACTACTTTTCTGCAAAATCTCCCTAATTTAAATTTTATCGTTAATTCTTCCGTGTGTTTCCAAGCTATAATTGACATCTTAAAAGAATATGAAAATAAAGGATCTAGTATCAGATTCCGCGCGTTACATGACTGCGTGTTTCAAATTATTAAAAACACTTCTTGGTTACAACATTTTGCACTACCAATGCTGGGCGCATAAAGTGAATCTTGTGGGTGACGCATTCATTAAAGAATTCAAAGAATTTAATTCTGTTGTGGCCAAGACGAAGGTAACTTTTTTTTGCACTCAAGAAAAATGAGCAGCACGTATTTAAGCTACCGAAAAGAAAAAAGTATCACTGTAAGCTATTACTGGCAGTAAAATTCTTCCTGACGCATGTAGTAACCAGGTAGAATTCGTGGTTCAAGGGTGTCATTAATCTGAGCGAATATCATATATTGCTGCTTTTCTCAATAAATATGAAGACAATTACTCCAGCATACATTTCTTAAAAATGAGTTTTGACAATGAAATTCTAGCTCCTAAAATACGGGGTTCAGCTGACTTTCGTTTCCGAGTTCTGTAGGAAAATTATGCTAATCTACAATTTTAAAGGATCAATCGCACATGTTTTGTGGAGTGAGTAGATTTGAAATCTTTTGGGCTCAAATTTCAAAGGCATTTTTACGGAAAAAAAAATTGACAAATGAGTACAGTAGAGTCTAGCTTATCCGACCTAAATGGGTCGGCAGAACGTCGGATAATATGGAGGTGTTAAGAAAAAGCCTATTAAACGTCAAACTATGTTTCAATTTTGCACATTACGAACCTAATAATCATGTTTACAGCAAAACAACAGAAAAATTTAGTGAGAAAACGAACTTACAGTTACAGAATATTTTTAAGTTAAATACAGTTCTTAAAAAGTTCAGTCCTGTGATGATTTAAAAAAATTCTTATTCGTATTCTGCTTTCCTGACGAGTGCTGTTTCTTCGCTGCCAAATATCGCCACCCTTGCAGCATCATTATGTAAATTCTTGTAGCTTCTACTTGTTGCTCAATTTATTTAATTGCAGTTTCTAGAGCCTTAACTCTGTCGTTATGTGAAATTCTGAAAGCTCAACAGTTGGTGCTTCATCGTTTTCTTTTTTTGCGGTGGGACATCAGATAAACAAGACTGTACTGTATGTTGGAATTGGTGAAGGGCATAGTATTCTGCTGAAGACACAGCAGCAGAAAAGAGTTATAAATTGACTTTACACATGACATCCAACCAGTGTCGTCTTAATGCATGGGTCCGACCGAGCATGGCCCAGAAACCTCAAGTGTAGAGGGGCTTCATGAAAATGAGATCTGATTCAAATTATCAAGAGAAAGTATTTCTAGCAAGGTAGGGGGCCTCAGAAAAATTATCTTAGCCGAGGGCCTATATGATATGCTATTTTTTTTAATTTTTATTTTTTGTGAACAAATACAAAATTTCTAACCTGAACTTTTTTTGCTAATAAATGCGAAATTTATGATTTTTAAATATTTTTTTTTATGAAATTTCAGATTTTTTTGCAAAATTTACTTATCCCTAAACATCGATTGCTGTGAATAAATACATTCAAAAACCCCAGAGTATGATAATCACATGAGACGCATGATAACTTGCAGGTGTGGAAGTTGAGTGGTCAGTGATGGACTCGCATCGTGAGGATCTGGGTTTGAACCCCCCACAGTTGCCATAGTGGTGGTTAGCTGAAGTTGGTTTTCTGTGGCTCCCAACTTCGATGCATGAATGCGAGCTGCCCCATCAAAAAGTCTCATCACAGAGAGCAACAGGCCTACAACGGTACAACTATTCAATCATTACACTTCACATAGTTTGAAAAATTGATAGGAGATGGCAGCACTATAGCCAGCATTACACAGAAACCCACTTTACGTTAGGTTCACAAAACATACACACACATTTTTTAGTGTTTCTCTGGTTTTCTTCAACCACCTACTAAGATCTCTTCATTGAGACACAGCTATGGCCATGGTCTGGTTAGGAGGAGGCGGCACATGAGAGACAACAGTAGGGGTGCAATGTTGGGGGGAAGGAAAGGCAGAAGACTGTCGATGAGTGCTCACGTGAAATACATGTGACCTTATAATGCAAACCTTGTACATCAAAAATTCACAACAGATGGGACGTCCCATTGAAATAAACAAAAGGTGATTTCTTCTTTACCCTCTGCCCTTTATAGAGAGCAGATTGTTGCTTATTTATTTTTATTTCTTCAAAAGCTGTAATAGATGAGATGTGATTTTCTCAATCTAAAACTGCCGCAGTCACTTTTGGAAAAAATGCACAAGGTTTTTATTATAAGGTGACGAAATATTGATTTATAGTTGCCATATCTGAAAAAAAAAACAGGATATATTTCATTGATTTGTAACTTGTATTAAATAATGAATTCGCGATTCAGAAACTTCAAGTGTTCTTTTTTAGGGCTGCTGTGCTTCAAGACATCACTTGCATACATATAATACACGTTAAACAAATAAGTCAGGTTTTTTTTGGCTTAAATTTTCCAGATTTTTGTTTGCAGTAGGGTATATCTGAATCATTTTCTAGGTTAAGGGAGTGATTTTTAATATGCTATATCCACACTGTGTGTATGTTTTAAGTGGGATATGTGATGACAGAGGTGAAAATATATGGAAGTGAATGGGCCACCGTTTGGGGATTACAAAACCATATATTATATCCAGGATATGTTAATAATTTACTTGACTGTATAACTGATTAAATTAACCTCTTTACGATCATGGATGCAATATTAGGTCTAAATGGTGGTGAAATTAATATGAACAAGTTTTCTGTGTTTTCTTTCCCCCGTCTTCATCTTCACCATCGCAAAGCTTTATAGTAATGCTACAAAAATTATGTTTAGCTCAGTTTGTTGAAAACCCCTTAAGTTAACAAAGCCATGAGTATAAGAGAAGAAATCATGCGATTGGTCTGGAGTATTCTGAAAGGGTTCTTTGACCAGAAAGTGGGGCCACCAATTCGGAACTATGAAATATAATTCTTTGGAAGTTCATTCTTCTTAAAAATTCCCTGTGTCTATAAAATGATGCCACGGACAGAGAGAGGTCGTCAGTGTTGTTGGGCTTTATACTCAATGCAAGAACTTTATTTTGTGAAATTGCTGTCTATTAATACATTTAAAACAGCTGTTGATGAATAAATATCAAGGACTTGCAGGACATTATCCGGAACAATTTGGTGTCAGGAGTGGATAATTCAAGGACTTGAGTGGTGAAGATGAGACACATGAACATGGACGAGATGCAAGAATAACTGAGCCATTATGGGCCAGATGAAATTAGGCATCACGGAAGAGATGAACAAATCTGTCACCACCATCAACACATCTATTGCTGTCATGAAAGATGATGTCAACACCTCCATTGCCACCGTGAATGACAAGAGAGGATTTGCAGAGCGCATCCGTCAAAGAGGATGTCACCAACTCTATTGCTGGAGTGAAGGAAAATGTCACTACCATGAAGAATGACATTGCCAGTGCTGTTGTTGGAATGAAGGGGGACATCGCTGCCATTGAAAGTAGAGTGGACAGTATAGTAGAGGAGATGAACTCTATCATGGAACAAGTGACTGCAATAGATGAAAAGCTCTCAAAGAGAATACAAGAGCTAGAAAGGAAAATTCGGGAGCCTACATTCTTCCACAGACACTCACCAGGTCCTGCCAGCCATAGCTGACATCATCCAGCCACATCAAGCCTTTGACATATCATGGATGGACATCGTGTTCAATCCCCAGGACCCAGTTTGAGATGATTGCTTCTGTGAATGGATGGGACTGTGTACTCAACGCTTTCCACCTTGCTGCAGCACTCTGAGGAGAAGCTGCCAAAGTGCTTCCGACACTGGCTGCCAAAGACCGATCCAATTATTAAGCTCTGATGAATGCTCTCGAGCTGAGGTTCAGAGTAAATTAGCAAGGACTTTCACCGGCTGCAACTGAAGACCAGGCAGCAGCAGACTGGAGAAACATTGCAAGAACTGGCCATGGACATCAAGAGGCTCTTGCAGTTGGCGTACCCTGATTGCCTGCCAGACATCCGGGACGGATTGACCATACAGTGCTTCATCAATTCTGTCAAGTATCCAGAAGACACCCAGCAGGCGTGGCATCTGGTGGGGGAATACAAATATGTTGAGTGCCCTCATCTTCACCATGAAGTTCAAAGCAACCCAATTGATGGATTCCCTTGCTTGATGATCGACACCAGAGCCAATGTGTGCATCATCCAGATCAGTTTGGCAAAAAATTTTTGACAATGACTCCTGTATGTGGCACCTTCACTGATGCTATAGACCATTACCAGGGACAAGATGACCGTGCATGGGGAGATGGAAGTCTTGGTGAAATTTGCTATAGTCCCCTACTGTCACACCATCTTCGTGACAAACATTCAAGACCCCCCATGCATTATCGGATTGGACTTTCTGAGGAAATATAGGATCTCTCTGGACTTGCAAAATAACCAGCAGTGCACACCAAAAAAGCATGTCACCCTATTCAGATGTGACAATAAAGAGATCCTTCCCCGAAAGATATTGGCTGCCCAGAACTTCATGATTTCGCCAAGAATGGAGAGCATCATCCACAGTACAGCTGGGATGGCCAAGGACTTTCAGCTCTGACTGATGGATTTTCCTAGCAAAAACAAGAAGGGGCTGCTGATTACCGCAACTCTGGTGGATTTGTCAAAGGATGTTGTCCCTGTTAGATTAATCGATATCAGCGACAAGCCAAAGGAGGTTCAAAAGGGCAAAAAGATCATTACATGTGTTCCTGTCACATAAAGTGATGTGATTTTTCCAGAAACCAACCAAAGTATTCCAGAAGTTTGTTTGAGAGCCTGATAAGAGACACCCAGCTGGATCCTGACCAGAGAAGGCATGCCCAGTTGACAATCGAAAAATTCCAAGATGTTTTCGCCACGTCATCAGCTGATGTTGGCCGAACCAGCTTAACACAACATCAAATCGACACGACCATAACATCATAGAGCTGTCCACAAGTCCATGGGCATTACCAATTATGCTGGTGAGGAAGAAGGGTGGTTCCATCCGATTCAGTGTTGACTACAGAATATTGAACAATGTCACTGAGAAAGACAGTTTGCCAATCTGCTGCCAAGAATTGTTGTCACTCTTGACACGCTTTCTGGACATCAGTGGTTTTCTACCCTGGATCTGAAGAATGTATATTGGCAAGTGGAAATACATCCAGAGGACTGAGAAAAGACTGCCTTCACGACCAGACAAGGACTGTAGCAGCTCATGGTCATGTCATTTGTACAATGATCCGGCTACCTTCGAATGGCTGATGGAGTTTGTTTTGCATGCACTGTTTTATGAATCGTGTCTTATGTACTTGGATGATATAATAATAATTGGAAGGACTTTTCCAATTCTCTAGAGAATTTCAGCAAAGTCTTTCAGAAGCTGAGATATGGCAATTCGAAATTGAACTCCACAAAGTGCTGTTTGTTTAGACATGAAGTCGCCAACTTGGGTAACATCATCTCTCAAGAGGGTATAAGGATAGATCCTGAGAAGACCAAAGTCGTGGAAGACTGGAAGTGAACAGAAAATGCACACAAGCTGCAGAGCGTCCTGGGACTTTGCAGTGTTTAATAACACATATTAGTGAAAATTTGTCCAAGGCTTCTCCAAAATAGCGAGGTCCCTCCACCGAGTCACTGAAGCCAAACAAAAATTCTCGTGAACAAGTTTTGCCATCCTCTGTTCATTTTTAGGACTTGTGAGACATTACCCAGAACAGTAACCATACAAAGGTTACCAGATGTATCTCTGATTCATCAAATACAGATAATCCAAATTTCTTGCCAGAAACTTGTTCATGAAATGGTTAAGTGTTTTAAAGTCTGTGTTTGTGTATTTGGTTATAGATATTATCTCTTTACTTCGATTTCCATTTTTCATGTATAGTTTTGGTGGTGAGTGTTCTGGGCAGTATGGTAAATGTAGATTTTTACCATACTCTTCCAACCTTGCCAATTTTGACTGAAATATAGATTTAGACTTGGTGATGATATTTTTTCTTTTGCAGATAAAATTGAAGATTGCCATTTGAAATCTGTAGAATAACACAGCTGAATCTTTACAAGAGGATACACGGATAAAGGTTCTTGAAAACATCACACTTCACAAGAAACCATAACAGATTTGGTTATCTAATCTATTTTTAAACACATCTTTGAGAATATAGATGATAAGTATCTGTGCTATCATATAACAAGGATATTGTGATGGGAAGCAACATCAGTTTTTAAAGTTAGACACAATTTATCTGTCTCTATTTCAAACTGACGGAAACTCACATGAGAACATTGATGAAAGGGAATGATTTAGACCAGTGTCTGTAAAGATATCAAACTAAAATGTCCACACTGTAGCAAACAAATTAAAAAATTCAACAAATTCAGTGCGATTAAAATTTTTTCACAAATCAGCAATTTAAATCTCTGCATAAAAGACACACACAAAAAGAAACTACATGAGTGTGACGTCTGTGGAAGAACATTTTATCGAATAATCAGTGCCTTATGCAGGCATACAAAATTCAAACTGAGGAGGAGCCACATGAGTGTGAATTTTGTGGAAAAATTGTTTTTGAAGCAATTTAAACATACACAAAACATTCCACGTATGAGTATAATAATTATGATAAAAGATTTTCTGAAATCATTGATTCAAACCGACACAATATAGACTATACTTGCGAAAAGCCATAAGACCGTTAAATCTGCAGTAAAATGTTTTGTCAAGACAATTCAGAATCACAAAACAGGGTTCATACTGGAGAGAAGCAGTATGTGTGCGATATCTGCCATAAAAAATTTTCTCATAACTGCAGTTTAAAAATTCATAAAAGAATCCACACCGGAGAGAAGCCACACAAGTGTGATATTTGTAGTAAAACATTTTCTCGAGTGGACAGGCTAAACCGGCACAAAAGAGTCCACACAGGGGAGAAACCACACAAGTGTGAAATCTGTGGTAAAACATTTTCTCAATCAGGCAATTTGAGATCGCACAGTAGGGTCCATAGAGGAGAGAGGCTGCACATATGTGATATCTGTAGCAAAATGTTTTCTAGCAGCACCCATTTGAACATACACAAAAGAGTCCACACTGGGGAAAAGCCACACGAGTGTGATATCTGTCATAAAAAATTTTCTCAAGGTGGCAGTTTAAACCTTCACAAAAGTATCCACTCTGGGGAGAAGCCATATGAGTGTGAAATCTGTGGGAAATCATTTTCTCGAATAGGTGATTTAAAATCACATAACAAGGTGCATAGTGGAGAGAAGACACACAAGTGTGATATTTGTGGTAAAACATTTTCACGCCTAGGATATTTGAAAATACACAAGAGAATCCACACGGGCGAGAAGCCACATGAGTGTCAAATCTGTGGTAAAACATTTTCTCAAATATGCAATTTAAGATTGCACAATAGGGTCCATAGTGGAGAGAAGCCATACAAGTGTATAGTCTGCAGTAAAACGTTTTCTAGCAGCAGCCATTTGAACGTACACAAAAGAATCCACACTGGGGAGAAGCCATATGAATGCTATGTTTGTTACCAGAAGTTTATAACCACTTCTCATCTGAAGCAGCACAAGTGTATTCATTCTGAAGATAGTTCAAATGAAATTTCTAGCGTCAAGGAAATAGCATAAAAAGTATGATGCACCATGGTATTTCAGTGGAAGAACTTGCACCTCTTTCAAGTGATAAAGAAAGGTGTTAGAAAGGTAGAATAAGGAAATAAAAGAATTCGCAGTATGAACTCTTCCAAAATCTCTATTTTATAAAGGAAATGGGTTTTTTTTCCTTTATTCTGTGAGAAGTTTGGCAGCTTTTTGACAATTGTTGAGGTTTAGTAGTTTTCTATGAATCAGTTTATCGGTTGACACAATGAAACTTTCTCAATGCATACTATTAACAACATCAATGATGTTCCCCCCCCCCCCCTCCAGTCTCCCATATAAACATAAAATATGTGTTCTATTGTATGCATTAACATTAGATATCTCACATGATAAAAAAAAAATTTCATTTGATCTTCATATTCTCTGTTTGTGATTGTGGCAATTGGCCTGAGAAAATTAAAGGATAAATTCAAAAATGTCCGAAAATAATGCCCAAGGGGGATATCTCGTGTGTGTAGATTTTCTAATAAAGTTTCTTATTGCCTATAGCTGTAGTTTCGGTATGTCTTTGTGAGCTTGTGTGTGATTAATTTAAAAAGAGGTGAAGCATTTTGGAATTGAGATGTCTATTAATCACTTCAGATCACTTCTTGTTGAATAACAATCAGATATTTGAAACTCATTGGATCATGTTTTATTTAGTGCTGCTTTACGATTCCTTACTTGACGCATGATAATATCACTTTAGTAATCCCAATTTATACAGTGCACCCAGGGGCTGTTTATTGCATAGTCAAATGGGGCATGTGTCCAGGGCCCACTAATATTCTGAGGCCCCAGAAGTTTGTATTTAATGATTTATTTCCTTTTCACAGAGAACATTTTGATGTCTTTGGGGAACAGAGCTGTCATTTCAACATTTTCCAGGAGTCCCCGTGAGTGTCCGTTATTGAGAGGTTCTAATGTAGCTCAAAATTTTTCATGTGCGAGATGTTTCAATGCAGTTACAAATCATTTGTCCAAACTTTGCTAAGTTTGTTGGCAATATTACAGAGGAATGCGTTAACTTTCATTTTTACATAAGATAATGACTATTTACAGGTGAAAAATGACATAATAAATGATAAGAACTATTTACATAATTTTTTTTTTCGTAACAGTACTTATATTCTTGGACTTCCTTTTTCTGCAATAAATTTTCAAAACGTACAGTACATAACAAACATTTACACTATGCATATGTTGCCACCAAAGCCCGAACCCAAAGTTGGCCGCTTCGCGAATTCACTGGCCCAGTTGATCCGGATAATGTCCGAATTTCTTGCTTTCGCTGGGCTTTGGCCGGCTCCTGTGTGTCGGTATCACTAAGATATCGAAGACCTTAGATAAACCTTTGATTGTTAGGGTTGTTATAGCATTTATAGAACTCCGACCTATCCGGCCCTCCCTTCCGCCACCTTAGGCCGGATACTACTCTCTCTATATATATATATACAGTAAAAATCTTTTTGCGGACATCGGCGGGACAAAAAGGTTCGTCCGTAAAAATAGGGGTGACCGTTAATCAGAGGTTTGAATTGCATACTTTTATTATGCAAGGGGAAATTATTATTTGGCCGTAAAAGAGAGGTGTCCGTTAAGAGGGTTTTTACCGTATATAATAGGGGTCTTCAACCCGTGGCCCGCCAAAACATTTCGATCGATTGACGCAATATCATTCAAAAATAGGGTAAAACGAAGATTTTGACAAAAAAAAGTCACCCAGCTTCATATAGACTTATAACAAGGACAGTATTTAGCTTCTTAATAAGGCCTTTAACGCAAAAGAAACCACACCATACACATCACCATAAATAACTTCGAGTACATCCCATTCTCAATGAACTGGAGAAAGCAGAAATGAACGGAATTTCCATGGTATCGTAATTCTCGGGTGCATGGTTGGCAAAGGAGCAGATGAATGTATGCATCTTTATTGGTTGGAAGAAGGATTTGTACAATATTGGTACTGTTAATTTACTTTTTTTTGTCTTTGAAGCCTTTGATCAGAAGCCTTTTAGTCTTTAAATGAGTGTACAATGGCGAACCGTGATAGCAAAAAAAAAAAAAAGGAAAGTTGAGGAAAAAGTGATATTTTTCCAAGAAAAGTGGTCATCCCATTTTTTATTTTTTCGTCGAACACAAGGCTAAAGCAGTTTGTCTCATTTGCAATGAGAGCGTAGCCATGATGAAAGAATACATTATTAAGAGACATTACGATACCAAGCATAGTGCGAAGTATTCTGGATTGGAGGGACATTTTCGAAGTGAAAAATTCACTGAACTGAAATCGAAGCTGAACTGTCAAAAGTCATTATTCTTCGGAAGAAATGAACAGTCTGAAAATTGTGTTCGCGTTAGTTATATAATAGCAGAAAAAATTTCGAAACGTGGGAAGCCCTTCTTTGATGGAGAATTCGTTAAAGAATGCCCTCAGTCTGCAGTTGATGTGCTTTGCCCATCACAGTCTCAAGCTGTTTCGAACATTAGTTTGTCTGATGTGTCAGTAGCAAGACGCATGGAGGATCTGTCAGCAGATGTATTCAAGACCTTCAAATCCAAATGTGAGGAATTTTTGTTTTACTCGGTATCTATTGATGAATCGACGGATGCAACAGATACCGCACTAGCGGCCATTTTCATTCGTGGTATTGACAAAAACTTCAAAATTGTTGAGGAGTTAGCTAGTGCAATTGCACTTACGGATACTGCCCGAAGTTTGACTTATATTCAAGTTTGGCAGAAACATTGGCCAAATGTGAGTTGGACTTAGGCCCTCCTCACACGGGGAAACTAAAATCGAGCTCGAGTTGCTTCAACTTGAGAGTTGAGTTGACTAGAACGAGTCGAGTTGCCCGTTCTCCCTCACACGGCGCAATTAAAAAAATATTCAAAGCCCGGGAAACTGAGTAAAAACAGCACAGTCTATAGTTTTTCTTCTTATCTTCCGGTACTATCTTGTTAACCGGGTTAGGAAAAATCGAAACAAATAAATAAAAAAAATAATTTATATTAAATGTGAAATTGCTACAGAATTTCAGCTTACAGGTAAATACAAAATTTCATTATTTAAATTGATATCATTTTGAAATGACAATAAAATGGTAAAAATTAGATAATTTTTTAGTATAATTTCATTTCATTTGGAAAAAAAATCGTCTGTTTTTCCCTCTATAAATGTGCCTTTCAGTACCTATATATGTTGGATTTAATATATTTTTATTGTTTATTAGTTAAAATATTGTCACGCAGAATTTGAAGTAGTTTCATGAGATGAAACGACGAAAGCTGGTTCCCAGAGGCAAAAAACAAACTATAGGCAAAACTAGAGACAAACAACACATGAATTGTTGTTTATGTTTCAGGGAATGATTTTTCCCCGAATACTCCCACACACAGATGTGCGTGTACGTGACCTAGATTACAGACATTCCAAGCAAGGGGGAAAATCAGGGACCATCCCTGTGGAACACGTGCTTGTTTAGGTACATGTAAAAGTAGACAGTATTTTCTGCAGGTTCTTATCCAGGGCCGTCTTAAGAGCAACATGGGGGCTCCCAGCCAGGTATTTTTTTTTTTTCTGAGATCCTACTTGGCAAATTCTTTTGGTTATTCCTGAAATTTTTTACCAGATATAATTTTTGTGATGCTCCATCTTCTTTTGAAATCGTCCCCGCGGGGGAGTGCCCGGGTGGGCCCATGTGTTTACCACGGACCCGTCATCTAGGGGATCAGGGGGCTATTGCCCCCCGGCTTTCAAAAATACACTATAAATAGTATATATACGTACATACAGTGAGTATATGTTCTTTGCCCCTCCCCCCGAAAAAAGTTGAAATTACAGTCCTGGTTTACCATTTCATTCAGTGGCGTCAGAGCCAGGGGTGCAAACTCAATCACCCACGGTAATTTGTGGCATGGATCCGAGCACCCCAGAATTGATTAAGAAATTAAACTTTCCGATATAAAACTAAAGACGAGCACCCACAGTTTCGAAACAATTCCGACGCCCCTGATTTCATTATAATTTCAAAATAATATCAATTTAAATAAAGAAATCTTGTATTTACCTGTGAACTGAAATTCTGAAGAAATTTCATTATATCCTTTCAACTGATAATTCATTATATATATACTCTGGATTGTTTTTCAATATGAGTCCAAACTCGCATGACGGAAATATGAAGGAATGCTAAAGGCAGTTTCTAGTTTCTTCAACAAAAGTTGGCGGCGACTAGCATGCCAGTCGCCAAGTGACTGAGTCGCGTTCGATATTTTGTCACCAAGACGCTAATTTCCTCGAGTGAGGGCGTCTAGAGCGATATACGTACTGGTCTTCAGGAGACGGTTTCTCTTATCAGTTGCCGAACTTTAGTTTCCCCGTGTGAGGAGGGCCTTAGGCAACATATCTGCCATAACTATAGATGACATTCCCTCTATGACCGGTCAGAAGACAGGGGTAATCACATTGATAATGCCAGATGCCGAAAAATTCGGAAATACGAAGATGATGGCTTTCCACTGAATGAAGAGGAATACAAAATCAAAAACTAGAATGCGTCTGACTGATCGGCATTTGGAGGGTACTTTACGAATAGCAACAACACAAATTTTACCTAACATTGAAGCTTTAGTCAAGCAAAAACAATGTCAAGTTTCACATTAATTTAGAAATTGCGTCCACTCGCATTCGTAATGTAAGTAACTAAAGGTTTTTTTTTCGATTCGGTACGTAATTAATGCAACATTATACATGGATAAACAAAAATCATCCATTTTCATTCTGTTTCATACAATATAAAAAAAATACCTAAAATAATTGGTCTTAGCCCAATTCAGTTTAATTTTTAAACAAAAATTCTACATAATGAAATCATAAAATATGTAGTACGCGTCGCATTTTAATTTGTCGTATCTGAGCGTACGTAGAATCAACCTTTGGCGGGAAGAATCTGAGAAAAATTTAGATTTACCAACTTTCAAGCGCATTTTCAAGGAACAGAAATGTATTCATATAACAAATAGTTGACACTACAATTTAAAATGTTTTTTAAATCATTAAAAATTAATATTTGTTAAAATTAATTGAATGTTGTTAAACATTTTAAAATATTTTGAAACATATTTAGTTTGTGATCGTCTTTGGGGGTGCCCCCACCCACGCCGTTAATGAGTGGCCGTGGCCCGCGGGACGCGACAAATGCTTTATGTGGCCCTCGAGCGTGAAACGTTGAAGACCCCTAGTATATAAAATTTATTTTCTGTGAGTGTGTGTTCTCTATACAAATCTACAATTTTAGAGCAATCGTCGCCAAATTTTGCATATACGCGGAATAGGACCCGACTCGAACGATGGCTACTACATAGCTTCAGCTCCCAGGTTCCGGCGCCTATGACTGTACTTAGGTGTACATAAAAAATTCCCTAAAAACTCGAAAAGAAATTCCTAAAAATGACAAAATATGCATCGGAATAACAGTACGAAGTAACCAGTTATGTTCAAAAGTCTTAGGAAAATGTTTCAAAAAGAACAAAATCACATCGTTTTTTTCTCCCCCACCCCCTCTCAACATTACATTCTATCAAAAATTACCAATAGAATTTTCCTAATAAAAAAAATTGTAATTTTTGAATGGGGTATGTAATCTGAAAGCGGAAATATATACAAATATGTACTGCGAAAATGTATTTACCCACTTGATGAATAAAAAAATATGTATATTCGAACACCTTTTTTACAGGTTCAGATGCTATAGCGGGCCATGTATAATATATATATAATATGTGTGGAAAAAAAAAACTGTGATTCACACTCATACTTACACTGGTGTAAGAAATTAAGAGAATTTGCCGACTTGGTTGATTATCTCTGGAACTACTGTACCGATTTTAATGAAATTCGATATGTACATACATTGATACAATACAAAACAAATAACCATTCAATAATTGTAATACACACGCATGATCGTGCGTAACACTCGTTGGAGTCGGAAGGTGTGAAACAGCGGTTGCAGAATAAACAAAAAAATGGGTTAATAGGGGGTATGGTCCCCTCTTACAGATATACAGGTCTCGCAGCGTGATTTCATACTTGAAATAAGGCAGTTTATCATTTCCTGTGGCCATTGGTCCCACTCGTTCAGCAACGCTGTTTTCATTCCCTGGATGGTTCCCGGAGGGCGGTTGTGAATTGCAATTGCCCTCCCCAGAGCGTCCCAGACATGCTCTATAGGGTTAAGGTCTGGAGATCTGGCTGGCCAATCCATCCGGCGAATATCCTCACTCTCTAGAAAATCGTCGAGCAGAAGAGCTCCATGTGGCCTCGCGTTATCGTCCATTAAAATGAACTCGGGGCCAACTGCACCCCTGAAAAGGCGAACATAGGGCTCCAAGACATCATCCCTATACCTCACATCAGTCACAGTGCCTCTTTCAAAGACATGGAGAGGTGTGCGGCCATCCAACATGATGCCTGCCCAGACCATTAAACCTCCTCCGCCATAATGTCGATTTCGCGGACATTGGAGAGTAGGTAGCGGGTCCCCGGTTCTCTCCATATGAACATACGTCGAGAATCGGTGCTTAGGCTGAACCGGGACTCATCAGTGAAGAGAACGGTCGCCCATTGATCCATACTCCAATCTCTATGCTCTCTGCACCATGATAAACGGATTCTCCTGTCCGTAGAAGTGAGCGGGACGCAAACAGCAGGTCTTCTTGCAAACAACCCTCTCTCATGAAGTCTTTTGGAAACAGTCACCCTTGATACACGGGCTCCTGTGGCTGCATACGAGCTGAGAAGCTTTAGCACTCCTGTTACGCCTCGCTATAATAGACAAATGGCGATCTTCTCTGGCCGTCGTGGCTCTTGGAGGACCTTGCCCAGGCTTTCTCTCGATGGATCCGGTATCCTGGAACTGTTTCCATAAGTTACACGCGACACTGGGCGTTAAATTGAACTCTCTACAAATCTGGACTTGAGATTGGTCTGCTTCTAGCCTCCCCACAATTCGCCACCTCATTCCATCATCTAAACGTTGGTGGTTACTCATTTTTACTGTTACAATTTGAAATTAACCGATTGCTGCAAAATAACACCAAGAAATTCGCCGAGGTGTGCTAGCGAACGAAATGCGTCTTAACTTACGCGCGCTTATAATTACGTATTTGACGTACAAGATTTGCATTTTTGTCTACAAGCAGTGGTTTTACATTCAGTTCAGTTCTTTTCATGAAATTCGATAAAATATGCAAATTCTCTTAATTTATTTCACCAGTGTATTCTGTTCTCTTCAATCTCGAAATTTACGGACTTTCCCGTCAAGACATTTTTCTGAGGGTAGTAAGTCCACTGTTTTTTTCGATCACTTTGCCGAATTTTGCTATAACAGATTGGCCTCATGGGCGGAGATACGGGGGTGGAGGGCACCCCTCCAGCGTCAAAGGTGAAGTTGACTGATCTAATGTATATATGCATATATGAATTGACATCATCGTGTCCCCAGACATCCAAGTCTATCTCCGCATATGATTGGCCTACTCCACCTATTGGCATGCCTAAGAACTTTTACCGGATACTGTTATCCACATCGCTTCAAAATACTGAAGTTTTATCTTATGTACCCCAACTGTCCTTCAATATTCCCTTGGCAAAACAAAGTTTGTGAAATTTTAAGGCATACGGAACTTCCTTATCGAATTCATTTAGTATGGATTTGACTATTTGACGATTTTCACTGTAGAATATACAAATACAACGCCACAACAGGCAAATTGCCCAACGAGGTGGCTGACTTAAGAACATCATGGATCCCCGAGCCATTTTTTTTTTTGGAGGCCCTACCTACTACTGCTACACCACAAATGCACCCTCACCCCGCGGAACCCCCCAACGAATCAGTACATGCGGGAATGTGCGTGTACGTGTAGTGCAACCTGACGTAAAGTTTGTTTCTGTGTAATGTTTGTTATGTGTAGTGCTGCCATCTGCCACCAGTTTTTCTAACTATGAGTGAAGTGTTATGATTGAATGATTTATCGTCGTAGGACTGTTGCTCTCTGTGGCGAGACTTTTTAACGGGGAGATCGGCTCGCATTTGCGCCTTGAAGTTGGCAACCACAGAAAACCAACTTCAGCCGACCACCACTGTGGGGTTCGAACCCGGATCCTCGCATCGCGAGTCCGTCACCATAACCACTCGACCACCATGCAAGCATTTAGCGATGTTTCCCTTCGCGTAATCACGGGCTTTGGAGGGGGGTGGGGAATGAAATGAATGAATGAACGCCAGAACTTTGCCACTGGACTTATCCCGTTGCCGAGATCTCTTCCAGCCCAGCTTCGTGGCAGAGTATGGAACACTTTATTTAGTGTCAAAAAAAAGGGGGGTTGGGAGTTGGAGAAGTTTCGGGGTTTAGTTAAGATGAAATGTACACATATTAGGATGGAGGTATGTTTTCAAAGCAATTGAGCGCCCCCCCCCCCTCCATGCCATCTCATCTGTTATCTTACACTTGCCATATTATATACACAGGGTACAAAAAAGAAAAAGAAATGAGAATCTTATTGTGAAATAATATATATATATATATATATCCATCGGAGCGAGTCATCTCGCTTAACACCTTATTGGTGAGCAAATGGGTTTGATAACTTGCGACTTATAGAAGCCAGCATCAGTTTTATTGGGTTGAGTTCACTCGCTCCGGTGGATTTAATGAAAATATACAAAATAGAAGTATTGTGTGGGGGAATATATACAATTAGGGGGATCACCCGTGGCATCTCGCTTAGCACCTTATTCGGTGAGCAACATGAATCCGACAATATGAGTACGCACGTGTGTTGTGGACATGAAATGCATGGACAACTTGAATGGAGGAAAGAGAAATACACACATTTATATACATATATATATAACTGCCAGGTCGAGTCGTCTCGTCCTAAACCTATTTTGGTGAGCAATGTGGGCTTGATTTAAATGGGGGATTGTCTGGAGAGAGCCTTAGCTAAGGACCAGCTTCGGTCTTGGTGTTTTGGTTGACTCGATCTGGCTGGTTATATTTATATTTAAAAAAAAAGAAAAGAAAAGAATATATATATATAATATAAACTACATGTGTAATGGTTATTATGGAACCATTCGTGTCGTCCCGCCTAGCACCCTAGCTGGAATAGCGGCATGAAGGACACTTGTGGTTATCACATTTACATCATTGTAACGGGACTGTCATAAAAATTCTTGTTCGGGTCCCGTTAGTACATGCTATATCATGTATTAGTAGTGGCAGTCATGTGGATATGATTTTTGTTGTTGTTTTTATCCATTTCTGTTTTTTCTCCCACTTATTTTTGTAATATTTAAAACATTATTTTATAAATCTGGTGGACAGGTTTCTTGTTTTTCGTTGGCGTGTATATATCTGACAAGGCTTGTAATCCTTGCTGCTGTGTTCTTGTTTTTGATTATTTGAGTGAACCATTGTTTTCTATTGTTTTCGGAATATTTGTACATGTGTAGATGTTTTGTAAATTTGATCTCTGTTGCATAGTGAACAGGAGTACCCACCATACCGCAGGCACATTTGTCTGTTCGGCGGCGTTTCCGTTCGTGTAGATATATAGGGAATGGGCCGTGTCCTGTTATGAAGATAGTCACCTCCCTATTCCAGTTTAGTGTGTTGTATGTGACTCGGAGGGGGGGGGGGCGCTTGATGTTAAGCACTTGCTGTCATTTCTGTTCAGTGCTTCCATGTGCCATGTATGCATGTTTTCTTTCAGGTGGCAAGGGAGCTGAAGCGAGTGATTGGCAACCGAGATCCCACGGGTCCATCTGCGGATGGGTTGGTGGGGACGGAGTGCGGTGTTGGCATGGACGGGCGCGGGCTGCCGGAGGGGGACGGACGTTTGGTTCCGTTCTGTTGCTCCTTTGAGCGATGAGTGGCGGACGGGGGTGTTCTCTCGTGGACTAGGGGAGCCGAGTGACTCGGAATTTTTTTGCTGGGTCGGAGATCTGGCGGGCGGTCCACCTGTACTCCTTCTTGACCATCGCAGGTTTCCGGGAGCTTCCCGGAGTGTGGCTGCTTGGGATGGAGTGGGGTCCCGGCGGCTTGCGAGTCGGGGGATGTTCGCCGGGCCCGGATGTCAGGACAGTTCTTCCAGCATGGCCCAGCCGCAAGGTAATCCGCTTATATCCCGCAAGGGACAGAGCGGGGGCCACGTTTGGTGTTATGGAGGGGGGGGGGCGGCAGAGCTAATGTAAGAGCATTGGATTTAAAAGTTTTTAGGGGTCATTCAAGTATTACGGCAGCATCGAGGGGGGGGGGAGGGGTTTCGGATTTGCTGAATTTTTGTATATTAAGCATGTTTGGCGTCTGCGGACACTAGGTTGGGTGTCACTGATCGAAACCTTCACTGTAAAAGATCGCCCTCCCCAACACATCACCCTGGATCCTGCCTGCAGTGACCACCCAGGCACGCCTTGAGATAGTGCCGAGAGAGCCTCGAGACTCGTGACAATTATATCTGGTTGCAATTTTCGAGAGCAAGTATGCAAATTGAAAGGCATGTATTTTTAGCTAGAGTGGTTCAGCGAGTGCCAGATTGAGCGGCCTAATAAATGAATCGCTTATTGACTCGCTTGACCACTCAATGACTCATTTGCTTCCTTGCTCACTTATTCACTCACCCCTCACTCATTTGCTTCCCTGCTCACTTATTCACTCACCCATCACTCATTTGCTTCCTTGCTCACTTATTCACTCACCCATCACTCATTTCTCACTCATTCCCATGCTCACCAGCTGACTCACTCATACCAAGCTGTTGGTGAGTTTTCCTTGCTGTGAAATTTCGGGGCAGCATAGGTGGAAACGGGTTGGGAATGGGCGATCACCCTTCTCCCGTTCAGTGGAAGAGTCATCATTGGCATAGGGTGGAGGTGGAAATTTGCTCCCGACTCTGAAGAGCCTGTATCTGCTTAGGAGTCATTCAAGTATTACGTCAGCACCGAGGGGGGGGGGGAAGAGGTTCGGATTTGCTGACTTTTGATGACAAGGGGGGGAGGGGGGTTTGAAGGTTGCTTACGTCATCAACCACCCCTTTTTGAAGATATGAAATATTCTAAGCTTCTGACAAAATTTTGCTTGTGGGGGGGGGGGGGAGGGAGGTTGGTCAGTGTTTGACTTTTGCTGACAAGGGGGGGGGGTAAAAATGGCTGAAAATCTGCTTACGTAATACTTGAATGGCCCCTTATGCCATAACGAGATTTCATAAAAAACTTTTTCACATTGGAAAGATGGTCAACGTTCGAATAGCGTGATCGAATTTCTTCACAATACATTGCATGAGCAAGGCAAGTTACATGTACAGCTTTTGGATAGAAGCTTCTGATAGCTCGTTCTGTTTTTACCATATGCAGGGTGGGCAAAAAGTTCGTAGAAACTTTAAAAATGCATAAAAACTGGAAAAATAACCGAAATAAGAAACGGTTTGCACGGTTAGCATCGCTAGGTAACGGGGATTTTTTTAAGACAGGAAAACCTCAAAAACAGCCGATATGTGGCACTGACGTGCACAAGTCAAAGAACATTGTGTCGATCCGGTCCATCCAATCTATCGGAACTGAAAGATGCGATCCGCCTAGAGGTGTCATGTATACATCCGGACCTGCTGCACTCTGCCGTTGCTGGATTTGTGACTCGACTGCTATGTGTTATACCCTGTGGTCGTGGTCATGTGGAACACATACTGCCGTAATAAACGATTTGGAGGCATTCTGTTCGTTATTTGCGTATCTTTCATTTGACTTGTGTACGTCAGCCAGCGTTACCTATCGGCTGTTCTTTAGTTGTTTTTTTTCCTGTCTTAAAAAAAATTCCCGTGACCTAGCGATGCTAACCCTGCAACCCGTTATTTTTACGATTTTTTATGAATTTTTAAAGTTTCTACGGACTTTTTGCCCATCCTGCACTAGCTATAATACCCGGCACTGCCTGGGTTTTCTTCAGTCACTGAGCGGATTGAAAAAGTGACAAACCATTACAAAGGCATTAACTATCATGCATAGTTTTTGGCATCATTAAAGAAATTACAAATCATTACAAAGGCATTAAGTCTGGAACGCATTGCTAGGGAATCCACGGTAACCAAAGTAAACGTTCCGAAAAGTGATTTCTGAGGCCCAAAAACCATTGTTGCCCGACAGTTTTTTGCACATTTGGGGCATTTGCCCTGCTATGACGAAATTTTGAAGTAGTAGCCTATCGTTCAAGTCGGGTCCCATTTGGTATATATGCAAAATTTGGTGACGATCGATCTAAAAATTGTAAATTTGTATAGAGAACACACACACAGAAAATCAATTTTATATACATAGATATATGAAGTAGTGTAGGGATATTGCCGATGATGTGGAAAAAAGAGATGAACGACTCGCGAACGTATTAAACATTTTAATCCATAATTAAACACGACATCACAATTATTAAGGAAAAGAAACATACACGGAGAAAATTGAGAACTAACTATACATGTCGAAAATCCAGAGCGAACTGACTGGGGACGCGTCAGCCTCGTGGCTGTAACAAGAAGAAACTACTCACTCGATTATACAGGCTAAATTGGCTCATTGACCCAAAACATGCTTTTTACAAAAATTATATTAATAATCCCCACAGTACTCCCCCCCTGAGACCGTAAGTCGGTCAGACTGGAGGAATTCGAAACCTTACAGTTCGTCCAGAACGAGTTGTGACAGTTCGTGGAGGATCAGTTTTTGTCTTGTTCGATTCAGAACAGTTTGCTTCTCTTGTAAGTTCTTCTTGAGTATTGAGGAAGAAAGATGGCTTGAGACGGTCGATCGACACCGTTTGAGACTTGCCATTGACGTCCAAGGTGTAGAACTTGTCAGTTCGTGCGAGAATCTTGAAGGGTCCGTTGTATGGTGCCTGAAGCGGTCGTCGAACTCCATCCACTCGGACGAAGACGTGGGTAACTGTCGGCAAAGTCTTATGGACGAAGATGTCGTACTGACCATGATGACTCGCCGGAACAGGTTTCAGGTTCTGCATGCGCTGTCGGAGATGAACCAAGAATTGGTCAGCTCGTGGGGAGATCCTGCAAGAATGAAAATACTCACCTGGCAAACGCAGCGTCTCACCATAGACAAGTTCTGCGGGACTAGCGCCAACATCTTCCTTGAGGCTGCAACGAATTCCTAGCAAGACGGATGGCAATGCTTTCGTCCAGCTGTTGGACTGGAGACACATGATGGAAGCTTTTAGCTGTCTATGGAATCTCTCGACCATCCCGTTAGCAGCTGGATGGTATGCCGTGGTTCTTGTTCTCTCTGTACCCAGTAGACGAGTGAAAGAATGGAACAGCGCAGATTCGAATTGTGCACCACGGTCAGTCGTAACAACCTCTGGGACACCAAACCTTGAAATCCATCCTGCAAAGAAAACTTCAGAAACAGATTCAGCAGTTTGATTAACCATAGGAAACACTTCGGGCCACCGAGTAAATCTGTCAACGCATGTGAGACAGTAGGTGTAGCCTTGCGAAGGTGGTAGAGGGCCAACGATGTCAATATGGACGTTCCTAAACCGAGATTTGGGTAATGCGAACTGTCCAAGTGGTGACTTGACATGTCTGCTGACCTTGCTCTTTTGGCAGGTAATGCAACATTTAGCAAAATGCATGCAGTCTTTTTCCAGAGATGGCCATATGAATCTGCTTTTTACCAGCTTTGCTGTAGCACGTCCACTTGGATGTGACAGCGAGTGCATAGAGTCAAAAACTGCTTTTCGTAAGCTTTCAGGTACAAGAGGTCGAATAGCGCCTGTTGAGACGTCACATTGCAGATCGGGACCATCGGAAGAAACAGAAAATGGTTTCAAGTCCAATCCAGAATTGTCAAGCTTACAGGAATGCAAACTTTCATCGCATTGCTGTTCCTGTGCCAGGAGTTGATAGTCAATATTGACTGGCAGTTCTATGCCTGCCATACGTGAAAAAAGCATCGGCGATAGGATTTTGCCCGCCAGGAACATGCTGTATGTTGGTAGAAAACTGCGATATGAATTCGAGTTGTCGTAACTGCCTGGGAGAACACTTGTCTGTCTTCTGGCAGAAGGCATAGGTGAGAGGCTTATGGTCACAAAGAATGGTGAACTGCCTACCCTCCAAGAAATGACGGAAGTGCCGAATAGCAGAATAAATTCCCAGTAACTCGCGATCGTAGACACTGTAGTTCTTTTCCGTTGCAGTGAGCTTGCGGGAAAAGAAAGCGATGGGCTCAACTGTGGTTAAATGTTTTTGATTCAGAATGGCTCCGAGACTTGTGTCTGAGGCGTCGGTCATGAGAATCAATTCAGCGTCTTGTTTAGGATAAGCCAACATGGCAGCATTAGCGATCATGTCCTTGCAAGTCTGGAAAGCTTTCTCAGTTGCAGGGGTCCAAGCAATAAGGGTTTTGTCTTTCTTCGTTTTACTTTTCACCAGGTCATGGAGTGCAGCTTGTTTTTCGGCTGCTTTGTCCAGGAACCTATGGTAAAAATTTATGAGAGCTAAGAAGCGTCTCAAATCATACACAGTGGTAGGCTTCGGGTACTCGGCGATAGCACTGACCTTTTCGGGTAATGGCGATATACCCCTCGAAGATATGAGGTACCCAAGGAAGGGCAATTCGGTTTGACCAAATACACATTTCTCGACATTGAGGACAACGCGATATTTATTGAGACGTTCAAAAATTTTGCGCAAGTCCTGCAGATGCGTGGTTTCGTCTTCACTAGCCACTAAAATGCCGTCGAGGTATACATAGCAATTGAGACCACGAACGACTTCGTCAATGAATCGCTGGAACGTCTGGCCTGCATTTCTCAAACCGAAAGTCATGCGAGTGTATTCAAAAAGTCCTATCGGAGTTATGACAGCTGTTTTTTGTATATCTTTCTCGTTAACTGGAATTTGGTTGTAAGCTCTCACGAGATCTAATTTGGAGAAAAATTTTTTACCATTCAACTCCATGCCAAAATCTTGGATTGTAACGGCGTTGAGCCTACGAAAGTCTCCACAGACACGCCAGGATCCATCTTTCTTCGGAACGAGATGAATGGGACTTGCCCAAGGACTTTTTTTTTTTTTTTTTGAAGCCGAGCACAACTCAGGTCTATCGCCATGGGCAATTTACTACCTAGTGAGTTGTGCCGGAAGTGTAAGTATGTGTACCTAACAGTCTGAGTGCGTATTTAGTGTTGTGTATGATTTTTTAGTGCTGCCATCTATATCTCAGAAGTGAAGTGAGTGTAGTGTAATGACTGAATATTTATACTGTTTGTAGGACTGTCGCTCTCTGTGGCGAGACTTTTTAACGGGGGGATCGGCTCGCATTTGCGCCTTGAAGTTGGGAACCACAGAAAACCAACTTCAGCCGACCACCACTGTGGTGACGATGGGGCTCGAACCCGGGTCCCCGTGATGCGAGTCCGTCATTATGACCACTCGACCACCACAGCGGCTTGCCCAAGGACTTGAGGACGGGCGAACTATACCCTGAGCCAAGAGCATCTGAAATTCTTGTCGTACCGCGTCTAACTTCTCTGGGCTAAGACGTCTGGCTTTTGAAGCTATAGATTGACCATCAGTGAGAATACAGTGTGTTGTTGAATGATCAATAGGAACTTGATTGAGAGCAGTCTGCGTAATGTTTGGAAATTCGGACAGTAGCTGATGGTACTGGGAAGTACCAAAAATGGTCTTCAAACCAGGAGGCTGACCGGGCAAAACATTACCTCGTGCGTTAAGAGATGTCAATTGATCAATGAGTCGACGGTTCTTAATATCAACCAATAACTCAAATCGTTGCATAAAATCAGCTCCCAAGATAGGGCCGGAGACATTGGCGATGACAAATGACCAAGGAAAGTCTGCGTAAACCCAAGTCGAGCACTAAATGTTTATTGCCATATGTTTTAATAGCGGTTCCATTGGCAGCGTATAAAATGAAGTTTTCGTCCACAACTGGTTTGCGATCACGTATGTGATTCACGGGAAAGACGGAACATGCCGCGCCTGAATCGATCAGAAAACGCAACCCAGTGTTGCGATCTGGAATGAATAAGCGGCAGTTGAGTCGGCTAACATCAGATGCCGCTAGTTCTGATGAGCTCGCGCGTTTCCCGAAAAATCACAGGGGCTGATGCATTTGCGAGCTTTCTCGGCGAAACGTCTGTGATACCAACAATGATTTTCGGAGGAAACACGATTTTTAGAACGATTTCTAGTTCTCGAATTCGAACGATTTCGGCTCTGAAAATGTCTTGTCGGGGAACGCCCCCGCGACAAAAGCTCAATTTGCTCGCTGAGAGCTTCTAATTTTTTTTCAAAAGTTTGAATGATCGTGTCTGAAGAGGTAGCCGGTATAACCGGTGAAATGTCGGTAACTTCGGCGATTTTGTCTGCGACCAAGGCCAACTCTGTCAGATGATCTTTGCTGACTGATAATATTTGTTGCATGTTTACTGGGAGTCGTTGTAAAAACAATGATCTCAACACATCGTCAGAGACATGGTCTTGTGCTAAATCTTTCATTTGGCGCAAGAGCTGAGAAGGTTTTTTATCACCCAATTGTAAGTCTTGGAGAAGCAAACGTAATCGCGCATTTTCAGATTCTGCGTACTGGGCGATTATACGGTTTTTAATTGCGTCGTAGGCACCTTCGCTGGGAGGGGGGGGGGGGGTGCGTACTATATCGCTAACAGAAAGCAGTACATCATTATCGAGCATGGCGACAACGTTGTGGAATTTAGTTTGGTCATTAGTTATACCAGTAACTTGAAATTGGGATTCAACCTGAATGAACCATAGTTCGGCGTTATTTTTCCAAAAAGGGGGTGCACGAAATGCGACTCTAGCGAGTTGAGATTGAGGCGTAATCGCTGTGGTTGAAGTTTCGGTTGGCATGACGAAAAATAAATTTAGCGGCGGCCAACAAAATAAGAAAAAAGCAACTCACCCCTTAAAACGGCAAACTTGAGCGTTGAAATCCCCAGCGAAGCGTCGTTCACCCGGTAAATGTGTAGGCGTAAAGAATCAGCATCGGTGATAATCAGGCAGCACCATAGTCAGGATGAATATAGTCGTCCATGCGATGTTGAGTTATCGTGAAGGCAGCGATGCTACAGGATTTCGGGTCACCAATGTGGCGCTATTGCCGATGATGTGGAAAAAAGAGATGAACGACTCGCGAACGTATTAAACATTTTAATCCATAATTAAACACGACATCACAATTATTAAGGAAAAGAAACATACACGGAGAAAATTGAGAACTAACTATACATGTCGAAAATCCAGAGCGAACTGACTGGGGACGCGTCAGCCTCGTGGCTGTAACAAGAAGAAACTACTCGCTCGATTATACAGGCTAAATTGGCTCATTGACCCAAAACATGCTTTTTACAAAAATTATATTAATAATCCCCACAGTAGCATCGGCCAAGAAAAGTGAAATATTATTGTATGTTCCACACCATTCGGCCACAAAACATTCATGCTTTTGTCAAAAAGTTGACAGATAGTGGAATAGTTGACACTTTCGTATAGAATCTCAGAATTCAATAGAAAACTTTCTCCTGGATGATCCGGCCCGAGAATTCCTATGATGACATTAGCAACAAGGCGGGCTTCGGCATCAGTTGTTTCACCCATTGAAAGAAAAAGCTTTTCTGCCTGCTTTGGTAGATCTTACATGTCCACCATTTCAATAAAACAATCATTCACGGAATTTTCTCGCAGCGTTGATTCATCGGGTATACAGACTGCTTACACTGTTTAAAGAGTTGATATGACAGAAACTTTTCTTGACTGTGTGTGTGTGCGTGCTCGATTCCCATTTTTATACTCATTCCTCCCAATGTGCTGTGCGACAGTAAATTTCTTTTCAGCTGCAACTTTAGCTTTACACTTTGCTAAACAAAATGATCCGTCAGTAGAAAAAAACATTGCCCCCCCCCCTCCCCAAATTCTTTCACTATCTTTTGCGAGAGACAAAATTTAGATGGTTTGCTTTTGGGCATTATTTAAAATTCAGACAATCTTCAGTGCAAAATCTTGAGAAAATTTTCCAAGTTATCGTCTCTCGTGCTCTAATTTATCTCTGGGAAAAAATATGTTGCTGCTCAAGAGACAATTATTGTGAGGGAAGAGCCCTTTTCAAGTAGTGGGCTATGTTTTTAATTTCCTTAAAAGCGGAAGAGTGTCTAAAGTCAGAAGAGTGTTCCTGGAGCCACTTTGTAGCTATTCTGGACGTGTGGGGTGTCGCATTGTCCTGCTGAAATTGTCCAAGTCCGTCGGAATGCATAATGAACATGAATGGGTGCAGGTGATCAGACAGCATGCTTACGTACCTGTCCCCTGTCAGAGTCGTATCTAGACGTATCAGGGGTCCCATATCACGCCAACTGCACACGCCCCATACCATCACAGAGCCTCCACCAGCTTGAACAGTCCCCTGTTGACATGTAGGGTCCATGGATTCATGAGGTTGTCTCCGTACCCGTACACGTCCATCAGCTCGAAGCAATTGGAACCGAGACTCGTCAGACCAGGCAACGTGTTTCCAGTCCTCAACAGTCCAATGTCGGTGTTGTCGGGCCCAAGGGAGGCGTAAAGCTTTGTGTCGTGCAGTCATGAAGGGTACACGAGTGGGCCTTCGGCTCCGAAAGCCCATATCGATGATGTTTCGTCGAATGGTTCGCACGCTGACACTTGTTGATGGCCCAGCATTGAAATCTGCAGCAATTTGCGGAAGGGTTGCACGTCTGTCACGTTTAATGATTGTCGTCAGTCGTCCCGTTCTTGCATGATCTTTTTCCGGCCGCAGCGATGTCGTAGATTTAATTTTTTTACCGGATTCCCGATATTCAGGGTACACTCGTGAAATGGTCGTACGTGAAAATCCAAATTTCATCGCTACCTCGGAGATGCTATGTAGTTCCCATCTCTCGTGCGCCGACTATAACACCACGTTCAAACTCACTCAAATCTCGATAACCTGCCATTGTAGCAGCAGTAACCGATCTAACAGCTCCGCCAGACACTTGTTGTGTTATATAGGCGTTGCCGACCGCAGCGCCGTACTCTGATTGGTTCCATATCTCTTTATTTGCATACGCATGCCTGTACCAGTTTTTTTGGCTCTTCAGTTTACTTAACTTCTTTCACCTTTTGTACTCTAAAATGTTTTTGTTTTTTTTTGAAAAGTGAAAAATATCCTGAAAATGCCAAAAGATGCCCCGAAACATGAAAAAAAAAATGCCTTTAAAGTGAAAAAGGGCCAATAAAATGCACGCAAATGTCATCAACATCCGGGCCCTGGTTATAACGTTTCATTTCATTCAAACGTATTCATTATTTTTGATAATTAATTGCGTTTCAGTTCGACACTTCAACCGAAAGAAGATTTTCCGCGTAAAAGTCTGATGCCAAATGCCACGAATAGTTACGCATGTATTCATTATTAATTTTTATATCATGTTACTGCATTTATTTTTATTATTTTATCGATGCACGTTTTATTTTCGAGGAACAGATGACGGTTTTCTCACAGGCAAAGCGGATCGGCTGGCGTGAATCATATCTTGGGACACATCGATATTCTTCGAGATTACGATGTTCTAAAACCGCTCTTTCGTTATTAGTTTCGGGAGATTGTGCCGCACAGTGAGTATTCGCATATTTATCTTTCTATGGTCTAGTGCAGTGGTTCTCAACCTTTTTTTGTCCATGGCCCCCTTTCAACCATTTCTCATTCCTGTGGCCCCCCTTGCGAACATGAATAATTTTCAACTCCCCCCCCCCCCCCTTCCTTTCTCCCCCCCCCCCGCCCCCCGTTTTCCCATTAGAAGATAATTATTCAAAAATTGCCTGAAATGTAAATATGTTTGAATTTAATTTGATTAATTTTTAATTTATGAAAATAACGAAAAAGCAAAATAAACATAATAGAATACAGTAAAAATAGAATAAACCCCTTGGGCTCACAAAGGGTCTGTATCATAGTAATGTTACTTTTTTGTGAAGTTTATTGTTTTGTGGTTTTCTCAGTTTGATTTGTATGTTTTATGTGTTGTGTCAGTCCAATTAAAAAAAAAAAAAAATCAATGTAAACTCTGCGCTCGAAGACGGCACAATGTCATCAAGTTACTCTTTACTGGATGAAATTTGTATTATTTCCAAATTAGTTTTTTTTTTGTGTAAAAGATTATGGTTTCATTGAGAAATGTCAGTTGCAGCTTCCAAAATACGCATTCTTATAATGATAAAAATCGCAAAAAGTGGTAGAAAACAGTTTTGTTAATTTTATTCTCTTCGTGCGGATAAAAGTAGTAATGAGGGAGGAGTAGCCACACAAATGAATCACAATTGAAAAGTTCAACCTTCCACATCGTTTTCAACAATAATACATGTATCAAGGATGTAGGTTCATGTTGTAGCCCTACTATGAATTTAAAAAAATGAACTAAAATACGTGTGAAAAATATTTAAATATTTGTTTGAACCGTTCATTCCAGAGAAATCATGTACGCAGTGACAAAGCTGTTCATGTGAACATAATGATTCATTATCAGGATTTCAAGCCCATCGGAAAATATAAATAATCAGATTTTCAAATAAGAAAATTATCAGTTTGTTGATTTCGATACAGTGAAAATCTGATATTTCATTGGATGACAAGCTACCTTCAAGTGGTGTAGCAGTAGTAGGTAGGGCCTCCAAAAAATGGCTCGGGGATCCATGATGTTCTTAAGTCAGCCACCTCGTTGGGCAATTTTCCTGTTGTGGCGTTGTATTTGTATTTCAAAGGTTTTTCTGGTATTCCAGGGGCCGGACAAGAGAAAAACCAAAATTTTCCTTTGCCTTCATCTGACTATTGTGGATCAAATTCTGAGTGAGGGTATGAACCCCTTGGCTGGGATCTTTTGCAGGCCCCCCCCCCCCCTCCCAGTCAGATTTCTCACGGCCCCTTCTATAGTTAATTTATAGCCTGAAAAAGCCAAGAAATTATGAGAATTATCCCGGGCTCTTGTGGGGGCCATGGGTGAGGGAACCAAAATGCACGCGTGGCCCTTGTAATAGAGTACAGCGGTGGCGCTTGGCCATGCGACCCATTGCGGCCACGCGGGGCACCGCTTAAGAGGATGCTAAATCTGGGGTGAATGGGTAAAAAAAGATTCCATTGGCCAAAAAAAACCAAACTGTCGGCTCTTTAGGGGCCCAAAATCCGAAATGAAGGGCCGAAAAAAATGTTTTGTTAGGAATTGTTTGGATAAATTGTGAGAGAGGGGCATGACCTTCTAAGGGTAGGGCTGACAGGGCTCCAGCTGGAGGCCCGGGACTAAATCCTTATAACTTTTCTTTTTCACTCTATAAATTAACTGTAGAAGGGGCCCCGGGGAAAATCAGGCATGGGCCGCCCCACGAAAGATTCCCTGACGCAGGAGATAGGGGCTATGGAGGGAGCAATAGGTAGGAGGCGCAAAAAATGAGTCCCACACGGGTGCAGATTTTGCCTCGAGCTGCCCAGATAGCTTACGTTCTTGTTTCTGGTATTACGATCAGAGGCCTTGTCTATTTTCTCAACGTTTCCGCTGTCGAGGTATAGTAGGACTCAAACGCGTGATGTCGTGAATTTTTACAGTGTTAAATTTTGTTGCCTTAAATAAAGTCTACGCTGCCGCCCCTTACAAACTGCCGCCCGGGTGCACCGCACTATTTGCACCCTCTCTTAAGCCGCCCCTGTCCCAATACATTATCACAACAATGTAGTTTTAAAAAATTAAATTTCGCGGTTATTTTTCCTCATGTATGATTTGGTCTCTTCTATAGTTTGTGTCAGGGCCTACTGTCACCCCCAAGTCGTAAAACCACCGAGATTACATGAACAGCTTATTTTATTTCCTTCCGCATGTTAATGTTACTTGAATAGCGGAAAAATTGCGAAAAATATATTCTATGCACAGTTTGTTTGAAATTAAATTTCTTTAGTCAGAGTGACTAAAAAAATTTAATGTCACAAATTTCTTCGTGGCCCCCGTATCAGTAGCCGTGGCTCCCCTTTTGCAATATTTTCATCCGTGGCCCCCCTGGGGCCATATGGTCCCCGGTTGAGAACCACTGGTCTAGTGTATGTTTGAATATGTGGTAAATACTTGATGTAGGAAAAAAACGCTCATTTTATGACTTTCTTCAGCCAAAAGTTTATTACCTTCTAGAGAAAACATCTTTCAGTTCTATTTCAATACAGAATATGGCTATATAGTGCTTTTCTATCTAGAGAAAGAGTAAATTGGTGCCAATTTCACAAGAGCTGATGAAATTTTACGTGCTCAAAGACTTATAAAACCGCGCCAAGTTGACGGACTAAGAAATAAAATTCAAGGTAACAGCTGTTCATAATTTTGCTGATACAAATACAAATACAACGCCACAACAGGCAAATTGCCCAACGAGGTGGCTGACTTATGTGACTCATGGATCCCCGAGCCATTTTTTTGGAGACCCTACCTACTACTGCTACACCACACATGCACCCCGCCCACACACCCCCCCCCCCGCGGAACCCCCAACGAATCGGTACATGCGGAAATGCGCGTGTACGTGTAGTGAAACCTGACGTGAAGTTTTTTTTGTTTCTCTGTAATGCTTGTTATGTGTAGTGCTGCCATCTGCCACCAGTTTTTCTAACTATGAGTGAAGTGTTATGATTGAATGATTTATCGTTGTAGGACTGTTGCTCTCTGTGGCGAGACTTTTTAACGGGGAGAACGGCTCGCATTTGCGCCTTGAAGTTGGGAACCACAGAAGACCAACTTCAGCCGACCACCACTGTGGGGTTTGAAATTGATAAAGATACCAATTTTTAAATTTTTTTTTTTTTTTTTTTCAGTTAAAAATGTTTATAGACATTTTATGTCTCTTGATATGATCAAATTTTGTCCGCTAACGGGAAGTGTTCGCTAGTGTTCGATATACACTGTAACCTCGTGTATACGACTTTTGGCTTCGGTCGCAATTGGTTCTCATATACATTTTAATATCGAAATGTACTGTAAAAGTGATATACTGGTGGTTATGCATAATTCACCAATCGTCTCGGCATAAAGAAAGTTTGATAAAGTTTCACTACATTTATCACTTTTACCTTCGATTATGCATATGCAATTCTTACATCAAGATGGAAAGTCTGCCAACATTACCATTCGAGTTCACCATACTGGGCCGTAGTAATGTTCAGTTAATTAAGTAATTAATTTACGATTCGCCATATTTACTAGCTTGATATGATAAATTCTCCGTTTGAGAGCAAAAATGAATAAATTGGAGTTTAGGAAAAAATTATAGTTTGCCTGATTTTACTGTCCACTAGTGGAAATACATTAAAGCCCTATTCCACGAGACCTGGGGTCACAGAAAAGTGCCCGTTTTGTCAAAATGAATCACGAATTTTGTATTTTCCCGTGTATTTGCGTTAGTGATTTCTGAGTAACGCCGGTCTAAACTATTGAATTTCGCAAATTAAAGTGAAAAAAATGGGTCTTTATCAATCGTGATTTCGGGTATTCATGAAAGGAAACCAATTACCAGCGGATACGATGCAATATTGTAATATTGTTGCGAAAATCATGTAAATAGTCATTATTTATCATATATTGTATCATTTTTCGCCTTTAAGTAACCATTAATGCATTTCTCTTCAAATCTCGCCAAACTGACGACAAATTTGGCAACAGCTCCGATGATTTGGCGATGTCGTAGCGCCAAGAGAAGTATAAAGATGTCAAGAGAATATGGTAGAACCAGCACCTCCTAGAGATAGAAGGCCTCCGCACGCTGCTCGTGACGTCAGCAAGTAGTCCATTTCCCCTGAGAATATTCAAGGAATAAATTCCACTTCTCGTGCTAGTATCATCGTTATGATCTATGAAGGTTACCATCAAGGTCCATGGGTTCGAATCCGGGCATTGAACGTCATAGAAGCAATTCTTTACCTACTGAACCTGGGGCGACCACCGGTGGATGGAGCCTTCATTTCCCACCAAACTCCAGTGGTTGGAAATTGTCGTATGGCAATATATGACCTTTATGCTCGTCTACCACCGTGGAGGTTGCTGTCACGGTCCCGGGTTCGAACCCAAGAGAGGATACAGATAAGATATTTTCCATAACGAACTTGAGGTGACCACCGATAGACAGCGCCTTCATTTCCAACCCATCTCACCAATGGCAGTAAATTGCGATATAGCGATGTGGCCAGAGTTGGTGTTTGGTGAAGTAGTATCATCGCTGTGTGGAAAAGAAACGATCGGGCTCAGAACTGGCGATTTCTATGCCTCACATCCAATCACCATGCGGTATTTGTGAGCCAACCAGTAAGATTCTATGCCAAAATAAGAAGAAACGAAACAGGATTTTGTGGTTCAAAATGTGGCAAACTTGCTAGGTAGTCTTAATGACGTAACAGATGAACCTGGCAACCCGTGCGGACGCCTTCTATCTCTAGAAGGTGCTGGTAGAACTCTCTCGATCCTTTCTTCACCTGTATATAAGAGCGAACAAGGGTGAACTAACTGATAGAGTATTGTTGAGTTTTTACAATATTTCTTGTATACTAGAGGAGTCGGTTTCTGTTTAGCGTATTTTGTCAAATCGTTGTTTGCGAATACGTGTAAATAGCTGTTCTGTGGAATAAATCTGCGTTGTCTTTTGTATTGCTTCGTGCTTTGCCATCTCGAGTTCTTGTGAGAAACATCATCCGGAACAATATTAATATCGAATGTAGAAAAATGTCTCATCTCTCGAATTCAATCAAACTGACATTCATTTTATTTCCGCAGGCCGTTCAGTGCTTTCAAAACATTCGACATTCATTTGTAGAGAAAGAATGGCATTGCATATGCTGTACGTTATACCAATGCTACTTGGACGCACTTATGACGCAAAAACAAATTCCATAGGCGTTGATATATTTCCGAGAGAGGCGCTGGAAAATCCAAGGGTACGTGATTTTATAATTCTCTTGTTTGTGTTGCAGCTAAAAAAAACAAATTGTTGATGTAAGTGTCGTAATGTCGGGGAGAAAAATGACGAAAAATAAAGTTGTTTTGATTCTCATTTACAGGGTGTCCCGTAAATTTGTACGGATTTTAAAAAATCATTCATCATGAAAAATCCGCAAATTGCCGTTGTGGGTTTGCATCCTTAGTGACTTTTATTGATGCAAGGAAAAGAAGTAGTTGTAGTTATTGCCAAGGGGAGCCAAGGGTATTTGGCTCCATGTAGACAGCATAAATGAAAAATAATCTAGTTTACAGCATCTTCACCAAATAGGCCTCTACTGCCAGTGTCAACAGCGCAACAGTCTTTCAAAGAGACATTCGGTAGTACTGCAACAAAGCTGCAATTCACAATTCGCGATCATTATTATCTAGGAAGAATTTGCTCATAATCTACAGTAGTTGATTGTTATCGTCTTTTAAATTCGTTTATTGTCAAGAAACAAGACTGTGCAGTGCTACCTATCGGTGAGAATTTTAAGTGTCTTTGTTTCATGGGTCATTTTTTTTAAAATCTGTATAAATTTCTGGGACACCCTTCATATAAGTCGGGCTGATAATGACATTGAAAATTGGTGAATCAAAAAGTTTTAATCCATTAATGTTCTGATTAAACAAATTTTTATGGAACATTTTGAAATGCCGTTACTTTATACGTTTACACATGCAGCTCAGTATGAGTTCCTCTGTGTAAACCATAAGGAGGCAATTTAATCAAACATTGATTCAAGTATTTTTCAAATATGGACACTTATCTTAAAATGTTGTAGAAGATGATTCAAAATTCATTTGACGAACTTTAAGAGCTAATATAACACTTCTAAACAAGCATTTTTGGTCACAGAATGTGCGGTCGAATCGCAATAGCGAATACCGTAGAGGGTGCACGACAGCACTTCACCGAAAGCAAATATCCTATTTTTCTGACGGATCTGCTGCAATAATTGCAATCAAACATTCGAGGGTGCAGGGTATTGTGATGTGGTAAGTCTTCTATGCACCATCGAATGGTTGCTAGCACATATATCGCGGCAAATCCGTCGGAAAAACGCAATTCATGTATTTGTTTTTGTGGTTAAGTGCTGTTGTGCACACTCACTCTCTGCTGAAAACACCCTTTACCGCCTTTGCTATTGCGATTCGATCACACATTCTATGATCAAAACTGCTTGTTTGTGTGTCTTATATCACATCGTAGAGGTTTGTCCCATGAATTTAGAATCACACTGTATATAGGAATATTAATTTAGAGGTCATTCAAGTATTACGTCATCATCGATGGGGGCGAGGGGGTTTCAGGTTTGCTGACTTTTGATGACGGGAGTGTTGATTGATGCTTACGTCATCAATCACCGTTTACAGAAACATGAAAGTTTGTGGGCACCTGAACTAACATTCTCCCTATTTATAAGTTCTCTATAGAGCCACTTTAGTGATCTCTAAACGTTCCCTGGATCCTTCGAATGCTCTGGAACTGTGCCGCGCGTCACTCAAGTGACCCGCAATTACGCCGCGGATATCACTTAAGTAATATGGGAACATGCCGGGTAAGTTGAGTGATGTAAAACTGCAGTGTGGGCCACTTGAGTGCTCTGGAACTGGATAGCGGGTCACTTAACCTGTTCAGTGTTTCTGACGTAATATTACGTCGGGAGTTGAATGGAAGAAATAGAAACACGATTCCTTCGCTGCTATTGTTACGCCGCGTGTGTGAGCCTAACAAAGCAACCCTAAAACTTCTCGCGTTAGAGATTAAAAACACGTTCCTTTTTCACTCACAATCATCTTTTTTCCCCGCTCGTCTTTGTCTGAGGCCGAGATTACACTATAAAAGTTTTTTAAAAGTTCTTTATAAAATTCTAAAAATTCAACCAATAAGATTATCCGAAGGTTTTAACAACTGGATGTTGCGAAGATATATTTTGGAAAGAGAAAATTCCACTGCCCGTGCGGGGAATCGAACCCACGTCCTTTCACTTTCCGGGTGAACGCCCTAGACCACTAGACTACAGAGGCACGCCCTAGACCACTAGACTACAGAGGCACCGAATCTCTCAATCTTTCCTTGGAGCTCGTGCACACTGAAAGGGACCGTACATGGACGGCCGGACCAGACTCAGGCCAAGCTCACAACTGCTGACGCTGCCATCAGATGGCGACTTACACAAGGATGACGTCCGCTATCATACGAAGGTTTTAACAGTGTACACGAGCTCCAAGGAAAGATTGAGAGATTCGGTGCCTCTGTAGTCTAGTGCGTTCACTCGGAAAATGAAAGGACGTGGGTTCGATTCCCCGCAGGGGCAGTTGAATTTTCTCTCTTTCCAAAATATATCTTCGCAACATCCAGTTGTTAAAACCTTCGTATGGTAGCGGAGAGTGACGTCATCCTTGAATAAGATTATCGGTTGCATTTACACAAATGTAATCGATATAAAATCAAATGTAATTCGCGTTATTTTCTTAAATAATATTGATTATGTGCGATGATAATAACTGTTGCTCATTTTTGACGTGATGTTACAGTTCGTTGACTTGCGTACTCTCATTCGGTTCGACTCAGTCGATTAAAAGCTCGGGGGGACTGCAAAAAAAATCGAATCATGCAGATGTTTGAATTCGCCGTATTGTATAATATTTCGTCTCCGGCGTTCAGAGCTTCTCCCCCCAGAAATGGGTTGACGCTGCAGCAGCACATGGCCCCGAACTCTGACGGGCTAGCATCGCTAGGTCACGGGAATTTTTTTTAAGACAGGAAAAAAACCCTCAAAACAGCCAATAGGTGGCGCTGACGTACACAAGTCAAAGAAAAGATAACGGAAATAACGAACAGAATGCCTCCAAATCGTTTATTACAGCTGTATGTGTTGCACATGACCACCACCACCACAGGGGATAACACATTGCAGGCGAGTCACAAATCCAGCAACGGCAGAGTGCAGCAGGTCCACATACACGGTTTACAACGGTCAACTGATTGTGGATTAGGAGCGCAAGTTTCCTATAACTGTCTCATTTGCATATTTCCACCGAAGTCGCTCTTGCCAGCGCCATCTATCGGCTGTTTTTTAGTCTTTTTTTTTCCTTTTTTAAAAAGCTTCCGTGACCTAGCGGTGCTAACCCTGCAAACCATTTTTTATTTAGGTTATTTTTCCAGTTTTTATGAATTTTCAAAGTTTCTACGGACTTTCTGCCCGCCCTGTATTGTTTGACGTGTAAGAATTTAGTACCGTATCATTTTTTTATAAAAATGGTATTTATATACATAGGATAACCATATTTAAAAAAGGGGGGGGGAGGGAACATTTCAGTAATGCACAACTCGCGGTAATGACTATTCAAAGAGAAAGAGTTCTTAGCATTCATTCTTAACAAAATTAGCTTTTTCACTGAGCTGATGTTGAAAAAGCACCTAGCGAGTTATTTGGAAAATTCAGTTTCGCCTAAAGCTCCGCCCTTCGTGATGTCTCATTCGTTATCCTTCATGGCCGTAGCAACCAATGATCTGCGTGCCAACGCCTCTCGTATTACTGAGAATGAAGGGATTTCGCAATTACACGGCCGGACGCATTTCCGGTTCACTTGAAGGATCCGCGGGACATTTAGGGATCACTAAAACTTGCTCTGTAGAGGACTTATCAACAGGAAGAATGTTAGTTCAGGTGCCCAAAAACGAGCGAAAGGTTTTTCTCGTTTTTGACGCACCGAGTAAGATGGCGTTAAGAATATTTCATATTTTTATACAGGGTGGTTGATGACGTAAGCATTATCCAAACACCCCCCCCCCCTCTGTCATCAACAGTCAGCAAATCCGGACCGACCCCCATCGATGCTGACGTAATACTTGAATGGCCCCTATGTGGTAGGACAACAAGAATGACATTTCTTTACTTCCTACCACGTGTTTCTTTATGTAATCATTCAAAATAGGACGTAAGCATCATTCAAACTTCTCTCCCGTCATGAAAAGCCAACAAACCCGGAAACCCCCTTCCTCCCTCATCGATGCTGACGTAATACTTGAATGACCCCTAATAGATTAATCGAACTATCCCCATTATAGTTAGAAAATAAAGCTTCGTAAATTCAGTTTTTTTATATATACTGCGTTTATAGTTTAAGAATTGCATGTGTAATTATTACTGTACGAGGAAGTATTTAAAATGAAACAGTAAATTACATTTTCAGGTGAAAATAGAGACATTGTACACCTCATTCTACAGGAAGATCGAATCATCTGCAGATGTTAAAACGATGTTGGGTGTAAGCGGCGCTCTCAGTTTGAAAATCAAAGGCAAAGCGTTCGGAATAAAAGGTGCAGGATCGTATTTGCAAGAGACCGTTAACAGAGAAAACGCCATTGACGTACTCGTGAGAGTCATTTACAAAACGGCAAGTAGAGTCCCAGACTTTTTGTGAACATGATTTGTTATTTTGACTGGTGTGGATATTTTTTTGTAAGAAAACTGATACGCAAGGTGTCAGGTGTCCCCAAAATCTAATGTCAAAATAAAAATGTTGACACAGGGCATATCAAGATAAACAATTTGTGAGAAATGGTTGGAACCCAGGGTCGCAACCCCATATTCGAGAGAAACAACCATCTGCAATATGTATAACGTAGTATTTGAATACTTCATTACTTGGATTCGATTGGATTTAGATTTTATTGGCGCAAGGACCAATTAGCATAGGCGGAGATTGACTTGGAAGTCTGGGGAAGGGCAAGGTCATTATTGTTGGGGGGGGGCACGATGATGATGATGATGATGATGATATCAATTCATATATATATATATACATTAGATCAGTCGACTCCACCGTTGACGCTCCACCGTATCTCCGCCCATGCCAATTAGGTCAAGCTGTGCCAATAACATTATTTGGATAGAGAGATAGATGGCTTTTTCTCACCCAAGATATCAAGGAAACATTTTATTTTCTGGATATTATGCTGAGGTGAAGTCGGAAAGAAAAGTCATCTTGTCTCCGCCGAGACTCGAACCCAGGCCCTCTTGCACACCGGGCAAGATGACTTCTTATTCCGAGTTCACCTCAGCATAATATTCAGAAAATAAAACGTTTCCTTGATATCTTGGGCTGAAAAAAAGCCATCTATTTCCTCCAAACCGGGAGGGCAAATTCCTGAAGTTAACAGAGGCTACTAATGTCTCTACTTCAGCGCCTCACGCCACAGTGCGTGAAATAAGGAAGGCAGGGTCGTGTCTCCAGTGGGGTAGATGGTAGCATCCTTGCCCGGTATGCAAGAGGGAGTTCACCTCAGCGTAATATCGAGAAAATAAAATGTTTCCTTGATTATTTGGATACTTTTTTTCAATTGGAAGCATGCCTCTAAGATCAACGGTTCCCCAGTAAAATACGGTAAGCAAAAATTAAGTAATCACCCTGCCCATTTTTAATGCAGTATTTTGTCTCATCTATGTGTTGGTGACTTGTTTTGTATTTGTCCGTAACTGTTTGTAATAACGCAAAAAGTACTTCCCCGATTGATCATTTGGCCCGTTCATTCTATATAACACTCTTCTTACCTCACGCTTTCATTTTCTCTCTTCCTCCAGTCCACATTCACCTCAAGTCACGTGATCAAGTTTTCGTCACCGGGAAAATAATCATTATTATTTTTTTTTTAATTCTTTTGTAACAACCCCGTGTAAAACACCAAAACGGCCGGAGCAGTCATTTTGGCTGGTTTATTGATTTTGAAAACGCTATAACCTCTGCTGTATTTGACGAACACACTCCACTTTTTGGCGACTTTTCATTATTTTTGTATTTATCTCTGTGTGAAAAAATTTGAAGGTTTTGTTCGGGAGATGTCGACGACCTATATAACGGCCGAGAACAGTCATTTTCACTGCTATGTGTAAATTGTATAAATTTTCCTCCTTGTGGTTGGTGTTGATGCATGATTTCGCTTTTAGGGTTATTCCCGATCATTCCCTGATATAGCAACATATATTCACGAGTAACATACAAATAAATAAACTAATGCGCTATTTATGTTGCATATCATGTCACTGGGAAATCTAAAAAGTCGATTGGCAGGGGCAGTATGCATCCACAATCAAAACGCCATACCTTATTTAGCTATAGCCTCTGTTATCAAAGCTGAGGAAACTTTTTGTCCTCCCATCGTTTTATCAATACCCCAATACCAGCTGCATAAAATTCTTTAGGTTGCTGTCTCGGCCTCATAGGACAGCTTGAAACTCCCTCCATCATCTGCAAAGTGTTTGCCTCCAAGATTGTTTTTCAGTGGACTAAACGGGTAAAAATCACTCTGGAATAAGTCGGGGCTGTAAGGTGAATGCGCTTTGAGATTCCAAAAGAGTGCTACTGGCCCATTTCCAAAACCGAGCTGAACATGTGAAACAATGTTCGATCGTACTGTGATGTTCTATTGAAGCTTCGAACTGCAATTCGGAAAACGCGTCCAGGCCTATTGACCAAAGGAGGAATAATATTTCATCACGATAATGAGAGACCACATACAGCTCGCCTTACACAGAAGACAGTTAAAACATTTGGTCGGCAACTGTTTCAACATCCACCTTATACAGCTCCGACTTACCACCAAGTGGTTTTCATCTGTTTGCTCCGCTGAAAAACCATCTTGGAGGCAAACACTTTGCAGATGATGAAGCTAATGTGGCTGAGACAGCAACCCAAAGAATTTTTTGAGGCTGGTATTACTGACAGGTAAAACGATGGGATGATTGCATAATATCAGTGGAGATTATGTTGAGAAATAAAAACAGTTTTTTGAAGTGATTATCTCTGCAAGCTATGTTTCAATTATCTTTTGTGACTTACTTAATGACTCACCTACGCATATGAAAAATCATAAAAATGGTTTGCTGTTGTAACAACTGGAAAACGAAAGCGGAAAAATTGCAATACCTTACGTTCTTTCGGTTAGTAAATTCAGTATTAGAGTCAAACGCTAAATCTCATGATTGATTTAGCTGATGTGTATCGGTGGTGTAACTCCCCATGTCACTCGAGCCCCTCCCCCCCACCCACCTCAATTACGTATCTTCATGAACGTACAATGCAGTGCATGTAACCTCCCTCGTGTGATTCATTGAATATCTTGCATACGAATTCTTGGACACTTGGCATCTCTAGCACCCGTTCTTTTATCGGATTCCTCCCCTCTGAGCATGGCCCGAACAAGGGTTGGACTGACAAGGCTCCAGCCCTGGGGCGATTTTCACAATTTTTTTGCTTTTTCACGCTGTAAATTCATCATGAAGGGGCCCGTGAAAGTCTGGTCGGGGGGGGGGGGGCCGCAAAAGATCCCAGCCTAAAGACCCTGCTCCAGGATGTGGGGGCCATGCCTCTTAGTGGGTCCATAGTTCTCGTAAAAATGATAGTGAATATTTTAATTTCACAACTACTGGAGTTTTGAAATGAATTTATAATTTGCAATATAAAAGTCCAAAAATATAAACGTAATACAACCTCTGAAAATAAACTTCGGTGAATGAAGTCAGAACGGCCGATCTGGCAACACTGGCGAAGAAAAACGCTGCACATGCGTAGCGGCAGGTGTTGACCATCTGCCGCCACCGTTGTTCAGTTGAGCGTCGTTTGTGTTCCGTGAAAGACTTGTTTTACAAAGTGCTTGTTTAGTGCGTTGGTTCTTAACTGAGAACAGGAAAATCCACAAGGAATTTCTACCTGAGGGAACGACGATGAATGCTGCAAGGTACATTGAAATTTTGACCCGTTTCATGAAACGTCTACGCAGGGTACGACCTCAGTACGCACAACAAGGTTCGTGGTTTCTTGTTCACGACAATGCTCGCCCTCACACAGACAATATCGTCAAACAGTTCCTGGCAAAAAAGGGGTTGGTGCAAATTGAACATCCACCATACTCGCCAGATGAGGCTCAATCCTCCAGACTTCTTCCTATTCCCACGACTTAAACTCGTTTTGAAAGGAAAGAGATTTGACGATATTCCTGACATCCAACGAAACGTGACGAGGCTTTTGAACTCCATCCCAAAAGAAGACTTCTTGCAAAGTTTCCAGGACATGTTTTGGACATCTCAGCGGTGCATAGTAATGGGAGGTGACTATTTCGGAGGACAGTAAGGTAACTTTCGTTAACATTTCATCTACGTTAATGTTACAGGACTATTCACCGAACTTTATTGTCAGAGGTTGTATTTTTTCACAGGGTCGGTGCTACGAGAGAGGTCCATACGACAAATTTTTAAGACAGGCAACCCTAGTTCTTATTATAGCGGTATTCAATTCAAAGTAACCCCGTATTTATAGCTGTATCACGAATTTTTCTGTGGCTCTTGGCGGGACGTTAATTCTGTTAGTTCTGGTGTTAGAGAATATATGGCGTGTCTGAAACGACGAATGTCTGTAGATATGAATTCGTCTTGCAAACGGGACTTCTGCATTGCTATCGCTAACATGGTTTTTGCGTGTTTTTTTTTTTTCTTATGCAGCGTTCTGTATCGATACCTCCTTCCGTTAAACCACTGGCAAATTGGCTCGTAGAGGATTCTAAGTATTTAGGCACGCACTTCGTGCAAAGCATAATCTATGGCGGAAACTTGTACGCGTGCCTACGATTTAAAGCATTAAAGTCGGAATACATGCAAGACATCAAAGGAGCTGTAGCAGTTTCGCTAGAAGCTGGAAGTGCATTGGATCTGGTAGCTGAAGGTAAGCTGTTAACGCATATTTTCGTTACTGCAGGTTCTTTTGGTAAATTTCTTATGCATCCTAAAAGTGAAATTGTTTTCTTACGCGTGCGCCATATTTCCCACACTGTTCGTTTCATCGCCACCTTTTTCAGTTTTCTTTATTTTCATCGCCTCCGACTCAACCCAACCCATAGGATCCTCAAGCTTCTACCGCACCCCTGGACCCTTTCATCGCTCCCAACGGGAGATATTGCCCACTTTGAGAAACACTGGTGTAGAGCGATACCTCGGCTTACGAATTGTCCAGTTATCGAAAAAATTTTCGGAGCTTCTCTGCCTCGGTTAACGAACAGTTTATTTGATACGTATGCGTGAGTTAACATAAAACAGCCGCGTCGTTAATCAAATTTTCGTATCAATCAAAAGGAATCCAATGAGTAATTGATCCAGGTTAATGTTTTCACATCAGAATCGCTTTCCAGCTACACGTCTTTTTTCTCTTTTATAAAGATTTTGAGCCATTTCATATAAAATGAATGATTAAAGCAAAAGAGGGATACGAACGCAGTTTCCCGATTCTGCAAGTCAGCACCGTTACGGATTGATTAAAAACTTGAATCTAAGGTTTTTTGACCAATCCGTAGCGTCGCCGATTTGCAGAATCGGAAACCAGAGTGCACTATGTTCGTACCGAAAGACTTGAATGTTTTCAGTTCTCATGATAGCGAAGACAGCACCAAACTGAACAGTCTATGTATTTTAGGAACTTTTACATCTGCATGTATAAGGCAGAGAAAATACTATATATCCAACTCACACACTTTTTTTCTCCCCATGGCTCACGAAACCGACTGCACAGCTTACAGAGTAGAATAAAAATATATTCAGTTTTTTTTCAGTTAAACTCTCCATACAAATGTGAAGTTAAGGAAATAGAATCTCTTTGGATATTACGCCAAGCTGAATTCGGAAAGAAAAGTCACCTGATCTTCGCTGAGAATCGAACCCAGGCCCTCTTTCCAACCAGGCAAGTGTGATACCATATACGTATATCACTAGGGACACGACTCTGCCTTTCTTGTTTCAAGCCCTATAGCGTGAGTTGCTGAAGTTGAGGCATTAGTAAACCCTCTTACGCTGCTGTGATGATCGAGTGGGCATAGTGATGGACTCGCATCGTGAGAACCCGAACCCGACCATGACCCCCGCCTTGTCCCCATCGGGGATATAAGCTGGTCACCCAGAGGGTTTGGGCCATAGAGGAAGAGCGATGCAACGTCTGGAACACTAAGCACCAAAAGACCACCAGCGAGCAAGAAGACAAAAAGTTGAGGTTACATGGGCAGGTGCATACGCCAGCAGGCCTCGAAGGGGGCCCCACGAATAACTATAGACACATATATAAGAGAGAGATATATAAACATATATATACAAACATATAAACTCATATATTATACATATACGCAGACATTGACAACAACGGGAATCAAGGAACTTCCTTGTCTGTCAGAAGCCGCTCACAAAGACACCGTGAAACAACCCCCAACCCAACTTCGAGGAGCGAATGTGAGCCGATCTCCCCTTTGAGAAGTCTCGCCACAGAGAGCAACAGGCCTACAACGGTAAAATCTTCAATCATGTCACTTCACTCATAGTTTGAAAAATAAGTTTCATATGGCAGCGCTATAATAAGTATTACACAGAAACGAGCTTCACGTTGGTTTCACAACACGGACACGCATATTTCACCATGTACCAATTCGTTAGAAGTTCCGCAGAGGAAAATGGACGAGGTGCATGGGTGGTTTAGAGAGTAGTAGCAGTAGAAGACCCCCCCCCCCAAAATTCAGGCAGAGTCGTGTCTCTAGGAGTGTATATGGTAACGCATGCTCTGCTTAAGTTGAAGGGATCTACTAATGCTTTTAGTTAACTCAGAAAGGTGGAGTCGCGTCTCTAGAGGTGTGTATGGTAGCGCACTCCAGAGGTGTGCATTCAAACCTCTTCAGTTTTCAACAAAGAATATGACAATTTTTTCTTTTTCAGGTCGCCTGGAAATGTTGGAGAAAAAGTTAGAAGGGAAAGCCAACTTGGAAGTGAGTTATTTCGCAACCGTACCACTGGAAGGCGTACCAAGTACAATAGCTGGTTTGAAATCGTTGGTGACTAGTTTCGATGAACAGGTTAAGAAAGTGAACAATGGATGGGGTGTACCGGTCGAAGTTGAACTCGCTGATTTGTCGATGTACAACTCAAAGTTACAGTTCATAAAGAATAAGTAAGATGCATATATTATATTGTTACGAAAAAATTGCGTAAATAGTTTCCATTTGTCCTTTATTACATCGTCTTTCACCTGTAAATAAGCATTGACTTATTTCTCTTTAAATCTCGCCAAATCGACGACAAACTTGGCGAACTTAGCGACAGCTCCCATGATTTTGCAATGTCATGATGCTAAGGGAAAGGAGGGGATCTCGTGAGATATTATAGAGCTTTTGTAACCTTTCTTCTGTCTATTGTAACAACGCCGCTAAAATAGAACGATGAGGAGTTTTGTTGAGTTTTTACAATAGCACATCTCTTGTATGTGAGGAGAAGCCGCTCTCTGTTTCGCGTGTTTTGTCAAATCGTTGCCCGTGAATCATAGGCGGTGATAGACTTGAAAGTCTGGGGGGACACTATGATTGCTGGGAGGGAAGGCATGATGATGATGATGATGATGTCAATTTATATACAGTCGGTCGTCCCGTATTCGCGGTTTTTTTCCTTCATTGAAAATTTGGAAATTTTTGGAAATTTGGCTGATGGTGTGGAAGTCCTATATATGCTTCCTAATCAACATCTATTCAGCCCCTTGATCAGGGGGTAAAGCGGACATTCAAGGCTCACTATACACGCCACTCAATGGAGGTGATTGTGCACGCAATAGAAGATGTCAATGCATAAAATGTCTTGAAGGTATGGAAGAATTACACACTATCACTAATGCCATTACTGTCATAACTAGAGCCGTGGCAGCTCTTAAGTAGAGGACAAGTTCACCGATGCCTTTACGATACGTCCTTCACACGCAAAAAAATTAGTAGGGAGGCAGCCTTGTCAACATATTCCAACATACTTGATGATATGAAGAAGAAACGGCAAATGGAAATCACAATGTCCTTTCAGATGGCATCTCCAACAACCGCTGCTCTTTTCATGATGTTCAATAAACGAGATAAACAAAAAAAACCTATGGTTTCGGTTATTCGTGGATTTCCGTATTCGCGGTCACCCCTGGAACGTAACCCCCGCGAATACGGGGGGGCCGACTGTATACGCAAATACATTGGATCAGTCGGCTTCACCTTTGACGCTAGAAGGGGGTACTGCCCCTCTCCCATGCCGTTCCCCCGTGTCTCCGCCCATGTTCTGAATAAGTGTAAATAGCTGTTCTGTAAAATAAATCTGAGTTATCCTTTGAATTTCTTCGTGCTTTGCCATCTCGAGTGCTTTTGAGAGATATTGTCCGGAACAATATATAATAATTATATACGGGGTGATTATAAAAAAACTATCCCGACATATGGGCCCCTAACTATCATACCATTCACAGAAACTGAATGAAATTTTGGCATAAGGTATTTTGAGGTATGCGTTCAAGAATGATATGGAAAACAACAGTGTCACTCTAACAGTTACGGTTACAGTGAGAAAATTTCGAAAATATCAAATGGCAACACCAAGTTTTTTTGTATTGGAATGCGATCTCCGTACTGAAAAACACTAAATAGCGTTGGAATGGCACCTGTAGCACGAAAATCCCCGGAGCTAGGCAAGGAAAAAGTAAAAAGGACTTTGCAGTGCACCAGAGCATTAATGTTCGTTTCATTCGTCACACCGTTTCTTCGATCCCAGCCTGATTAGTCCTCGCTCCACAAAACGAGAATAAGAAACCAAGAAATGCAAATTTCGGGTTCTACGTAAGACACAGTCATGACTGACGTCGTCACGCTAGGCGAAAGAAAAGGCACTGCGAAATGCTAGCCACGTATGTTGCTTTCTGCCATTCCGAACAAGATGCCGCTTTCAGGGAAAGAACGTGGGGAAATCGTAAAGATTTATTACCTGAATGGACAAAATGCCGCAGAGACATTGCGTGTTTACCGCAGAAACCATGGATTACGGCGAGGCCCGTGCACTGTCAAAGCTGTACGGGACTTGATTCATAAATTTGAAGAAACTGGTTGCACATGCGATCGACCTCGGTCTGGACGGCCTTCCGTTCCCGTGGAAGCTGTTGCAGAAGTTCATCAGACGATAAGCACAGTTCGTCCCGCAAGTACACGCGGTGTTTCACGTGTTCTGAATCTGCCGAATTAAACTGTCCGCAAGATTCTGCGCTCTGTTCTAAACATGTTTCCGTATCGATTCCAGCGTGTCCAGATGTTGGAAGCGGGAGACTATCAATTACTGCTGGATTTTGCGAATCGATTCCTTATCCGGTACGATGAAGATAGCAGCTGGCCTTTACGCATTCTGTGGACAGATGAGGCGCATTTCTCGTGAACTGGTAACGTGAATTCGAAAAATTGTGTGCACTGGGCAGACAATAATCCACATGATGTGCTTGCACGTCCATTACACGAAGAAAAAGTGACTGTGTGGTGTGGTATAACGAGTACGTTCATCCTCGGCCCTTACTTTTTTGAAGAGGTTACTGCCGGTGATCTGCAAACATGTACAGTAACGAGTGCTCGCTATCTGGACATGTTAACTCGTTACGCGATTCCCGCATTGCAACGGCAAAATGCTCTATCTGAAGTTGTGTGGATGCAAGATGGCGCTCCTCCACATGTAGAGGTCTTCAGTCAAACGTGTCTTAAGTCAACAGTTTGGTGACAGAGTTATCTCCCGTCATTTCCCGTTTCCGTGGCCACCAAGGTCTCCTGATCTCATACCAATGGATTTCTCGCTGTGGGGATATCTGAAATCCAAAGTGTATCAGTATCGTCCGGAAACTGCATCTGATTTGAAAGATGCCATCAGAACTGCGATTCAAGAGATTCCTATTGCCATGGTACGTGCTGCAGTGCTATCCACCATCTGCCGTATGCAAAGTGTCATCGTGTGTGAAGGAGGTCATGTGGAAAATTTGTGAAACACAATAAAATGCTTTATTTTATGCTGCTTCTCTGTCCTTATTGGTTGTCCTCACTTTTAGCCTATCTACCGCTGGTGATTTTCATGCTACAGTTGCCGTTCGAACGCTATTTAGGGTTTTTCACAATGGAGATCACATTCCAATACAAAAAACTTGGTGTTGCTATTTGATATTTTCGAAATTTTCTCACTGTAACCGTAACTGTTAGAGTGATACTGTTGTTTCCCATATCATTCTTGAGCGCATACCTCAAAATACCTTATGCCAAAATTTCATTCAGTTTCTGTGAATGGTATGATAGTTAGGGGCCCATAGGTCGGGATAGTTTTTTTATAATCACCCTGTATAATACTAAGTGCATAAGTTTCTTTTTATCCACACCTTCTGCGTCTACTGGGTGAACGTGACATGTTATGGCAAACAAAAGAGAGTGATAAGCGAGCCCACGTGGAACATGAAACATCCTACCAACCATTGGCGTACGCAAAGGTGGAGTTTTGGGGTTCTAATCCCCCCTCAAGCCGAGATTATAGTGTTATTTGGAAAAAACGTAAACCCCCCCCCCCCGAGAAAACAACAAATTTGAAACCCCCAGAGAGAAAATTCTGCGTACGCCTATGCTACCAACCCTGTTCTATGTCGAACCGTTTCCGAGTTATGGCGTGTATTCGATTAAGGGAGAAAATGCGCCAAGTCTGGAAAAAACACTCAATCGTGAAGTTTCTCAAACACTAAAACACCTATACGCGCGCGTGCAAACTAAGCACATCTTTTGAAAGAACAGAAAAATATCCTATAAATTGCATTGAAATATCTGCATTAATTGGTGAGTTACAAGCGCTGAAAGATTGGCAAAGTTTGAAATCGAATTTTCGCCAAAATTTTCAATCGTCAATTACGCAAACACTCTTGCCACTTGCTCATTTTATACAACTTTCGAAAGACCTTATAATAAACCATATCAATGTTATGGTTCAGGAGTGCACAATCAAGGCCTCCTAGATGTAGTATCTAGGAGGCTTTCGTACAATTCAGCCTTTTTGTTCTCAATATATAAGCTGACCATATTCCTTCAAGGAAAGTACGGGACATCGCCAATTATTGCCAAACAGTCGCCAAATTATCGCGAAATTGCCAATTATGTCACTAAAATGTTAAAACCACCCCAAGAAGCAAACAGCTTCTTGATCAACCAGGGCAATTGATTTTTTTTTTCAGGCCCTACCAGTTAAATTTGCACGCATAGGGTAGAGCGGGGTAATGCCGAACACGTAAGGGAATCTCTAATTACTCAATCATTTGTAATAGCTCATCAACGAATTTACTATAAGTAGATACCCTGTTTCATTACTTACTAAAAAAACCACAAAACATTTGACTTTGTAGTGAAAGTTTTCATAGAAAAATTTTTTTGTAAGAACCTACAGTGTCCGGAATTGCCCCGTATGTCGGGGCTATACTGAACGGGGTCAGCTAAGTAAGGATTGTAGCTTCCGTCGCGTAGTTTTTTTTATGAAATTAATTAATTTAATTGCTTAAATATTTGACATAATCAACTCTAGAATCAATTGTTCCTGTGAAAATGTACAACTAAGGTGAAAATAAAGCTATATATACATATACACACACACTATTTTTGATCGATATTAAAACTTTTCATGTTCTAAAAATTTGTGGCATTTATATCTATGTTCTTAAAAAATTGCAAAATTAACATCAACAGCAGAGTTGAAACTGGCTTGGAACCTAACGCTTCCTACAAAAATGCCAAATAAAATTTTCGGCAGTCTCTTTGTCACTTTGTTCTAAGAAGCGTAGAATCTCATGATACCGAGCTCACTGCTCACTATTTTACCTATCTCTTATCCAAATCAGCACCAGTTTAAAGTTCCAAAAAAAAAAAACCTATTTTTCACACACCACTGGCAATAACGCAGCTAGAAAGGCACTCGCCCGCTTAATGGTGGACGTCGTTTAAGCTGCAACACTAATCAGACCACCTCTAGATTCAAACAGTGACCGAGAACGATGGTGTTCGGGATTCCCCTCTGTTCGGTATAACCAGCCGCCCCTCGTGGGGGAGGGTGGCAGGGCTTCAGTCAAGGGGGAACCTCTAGATATATCTGATTTCTTTCAGAGGAAAGCCGCACACCATTGTTTACAGTGCACACGGATCGTGACCATACGTCTCGCTTTTGAAGCAGATTTTTCTGGTCCAGGATTATTTTACCGTTCTTAATAATGCCAGATCCTTTTGGTAATTTAATCCTTAAAACTAGGCTGACCATATTTCCTCGACAGAAATACGGGACATTGGGATTCCAAATACGGGGAAATACGGGACACCGCCAATTACCGCCAAAAACGACGCCAAAAACCAAACAAAGTTGCCAAATATTGTTAAAATAACGGAGAAATCACAATGGCGGGAAATGCAGCATTACTGCTAATTGCAGTGGATGAATTCCCCGAAAAAAATTTTTCACTAAGACAAATATGGGAGATTCATATACTCATTTATAGTTGTAGTTATCATAATATAATTTATAAGTTGAAAATAATTTCAATTTTTGACTTCAATAAAGAATAAAAATTCAAGTAGGCTTCATGCAAAATACGGGAAAAACCGGGACACTTTTGCTAAAAAGTCGGGACAGCCAAAAAAAACAGAAAATACCGGGACTGTCCCAGGAAATACGGGACGTATGGTCACCATACTTGAAACAGCACTTAATTTGGGAAACCATCATCACTTATCAACGATGATGTATAACGAGGTTATTTTTATTGAGAAATTTATCTCAATAAGTGTTTCTGGTACTCCATCGACCGGGCAAGTGAGAAGCCGAATTTTTCCTTTTTTTCCGGACCATTCTGGAAAAAATATTGGGCGAGGGAACCAAAATGCATATTTGCCCCTTTCCATAGAGTATAGGGGCACGAGGCCCATTGCGGCAGCACGAGGGGTGCTAAGTCCGTGGTGAATGGGTGAAAATTATTTTATTGGCAAAAGAAAATGATTTCTGTCCGTTCTGGAGAGGCACTAAATCCGAGATGGAAGGGCAAAAAAACAAATTTAATTTGTTAGGAAATGTTGGGATAAGTTATGAGGAAAAATCATGACCCACAAGGGTAGGGCTGACAGGGCTCCAGTCCGGGGATCCAGGACTCTATTCCTGCCATTTTTTTTTCACGCTATAAATTAACTGTAGAGAAGGGTCCACCATTTAAAATCAGGCTTGGGGACCGCGAAAGATTCCAGCCTAGGAGGGGCCTTGACCAACGCCATCTATAGCTAATGTATAGTAGTTATAGGAGGTCTATCTGTAGTTATAGGAGGTCTATCTGTAGTTATAGGAGGTCTATCTGTAGTTATAGGAGGTCTATCTGTAGTTATAGGAGGTCTATCTGTAGTTATAGGAGGTGTTGCCCTGACGCAGGATGTACGGGCAATGGAGGGAATAGGCAGGAGGCACACAAATCCAAGATAAAAAAAAAAAATTGTCTCGAGCCGCCCCTGGTAGCTTACATTCTAGTTTCTGATATTACGGTCGTAGTAGGAGCCAGGGTAGGCGCCGCATTCCCTCAAGTTTTCTCAACATCTTCGTTGTCGTGGTGACTTGAAAGCGTGATGCCGCACGTGTATTTTCACTGTGTGAAAATTTTAAGAATTTTGGAGTCTTAACTAAAGTCTGTGCTGCCGCCCCTTACAATCTGCCACCCGGGTGCACTGCACCCGTTGCACCCTCACTTGAACCGCCCCCGGGTATAACCCGGCTCTCCCCTAGATCCATAAAATTTCAACTATATCTCATTTTTGTGAGGCTTCTCTTCTCTTGAGCCCCCTCCAAGTTTGAAAAGATTTTCAGAATTAGTTCGCTTTTGTGGTGATTTGAAAATTCCGGATATTTTGTTTCGCAAAATTAGATTCAATTTTAGTTTTTCGTGCCGTCCAATTTAATGAAATCAAACTCTTTTTTGGAGCACGTCATTGGAATTACATATACGTGGGTGTTTTTTTTTTTTTTTTTTTTGACATTTTCGCGTGAATGAATAATTGTGGAACGAATTATTCAATTTTTCATTAATTCCTTCGAGGAAGTTCGATTCGCATAACGAGCGATTCGGATAACGAGCACGATGATGGAACGAATTAATCTCGTTAACCGAAGTTCCACTGCATGAATATTATTTATTGTGTGAGGAAACTTTCAAAAATGACGTGAATTCGCGATATTTTCAGCGCCCTCGAGTCCGAATTGGGAAATTTCGAAGAATACCTTGACGATCTTCTGGCAACGAAAGCAAAGTTGAAATCTTGGATGGCCGCTCTACCTAAATCTCTACATCCCACCAAGGAGAAAAAGGTGATAACAATATGCGTTATTCAACATTTCAGACGTTCCTTTATAATATTAAAATTATCTCTCCAACGTTTTATCAGTAAAGTAAATCAGTTACGGTATTATTGTTATTACTTTTTTCATTACTCTTTCATAATATAATCGTAGATCTCGAGCCGAAGTTCTCAATCTGTGCTCCTCGAATCATTGAGTGCTCCGTGGTTAGATGAGAACCTCAGTGACCACGTTAGAAACCTTTCGATCAACCAATACAAACCAAAGTTCCAGCTAAACGAGAAGTCACAAAAATTACTTTTGTCACACGTCGAGCAAGAATTGAATGGCCATTTTTACAGGGGTTGGACGAAATTATATCAACACCTGTGAAAAAACAACACTCGAGGGAACCTGTCGTATAATACCGCCCTTCAGTGTGGAAGAACGCCACCTAGAGGAGCGACAATGTGCACACATCAGTCTAGGCGTAGCAGTGATAGCGTTCGGATGCGAAATAGTATATTGGGGCGTTATTAAAACTCTCCGCCACTGTTATGCTTGGCAGATGATGATGATGTCTTGTCCCTGTTTGCTATAGGCTGTTCATTACCGTCGACACGGTACTTCTCCCGACACCAACAAGGGTGGCCGTTTCCGTTACTGTGGCCCCCGGCAAGACAGGATCCAACAATCATGCCTCTTTCGAAATCTGTGAGGTCAGCCATATAACGAAGTTTTAACGCCTCCAATATACTATTTCGCATCCGAACGCTATCACTGCTACGACTAGACTGATGTGTGCACATTCTCGCCCGCCAGGTGGCACTCTTCTACACTACAGGGCGGAAGTACACCGCAGGTTCCCTCGATTGTTTTTTTTTTTCTTTCACAGGTGTTCATATTATTTTGACCAACCCCCGTAGAAACCCCCAAGTTGAGAAACATTTCACCTCTCTCTCTCCTAATTAGAACTGCTTTGGGGGCCGCTTAAGTACTCGAAAACTTGTGCCTCACGTCGCTCGAGGGACCGCTAAATGGACCGCTTAAGTGTTCTGGAACTGTGTCGGGCGCCACTTGAGAGATCTGTGACTATGCCACGGGCCTACTTGAGTGACCTGAAAACGTGCCACGGGCCACTTAGGAGATCTGTGAATGTGCCGATTAGTTCATTTTTACAAAGTTACATTTGAGGTGGCGAGCCATCAGATAACTCCGAAGGCCACATTTGGTCCGTGGGCTTATCATATATGGCTTACAGGGTGGGTTGCAATGGATTTCTTAAACAGAAATTTTGATTTCTTAGCCTTTAAACAGCATTGAAATTAACAGAAATTGATGATTTCTTTTAAAATTTTAATTTTTAAAAAATATTTTTTGCATTTTTTATCGTCTGGGGAGCGGGGAGGGCGATGAACCCCTGATGCCCTCTCCCCCTCCCGGTTTCGCTCATTTTTGTGAGTGGAAGGCCTAGTCAAACACAAGACTAAAAAAAAATGAATGAGGAAAAATGAAACGGCTGATCATTCGCGGCCCGGTATGAATGATGGCAGGGCCCGGTGGTTGAGAAACACTGCTCTAAATAACTCATGCTCGCACGTACTCTAAGTCATTCCCATGCTCACGCACTCTTTATATCTAAGTCATTCCCATGCTCACACACTCTTTATATCTAAGTCACTCTCATGCTCACACACTCTCTATATCTAAGTTACTCTCATGCTCACACACTCTCTATATCTAAGTCACTCTCATGCTCACACACTCTCGAAGTCCCTCTCATGCTCACACACTCTCGAAGTCCCTCTCATGCTCACACACTCTCGAAGTCCCTCTCATGCTCACACACTCTCGAAGTCCCTCTCATGCTCACACACTCTCGAAGTCCCTCTCATGCTCACACACTCTCGAAGTCCCTCTCATGCTCACACACTCTCTATGCCACTCTCGTGCTCGCACACTCTCTAAGTTACTCTCGTGCTCGCACACTCTTTAGTTCTCTCTCGTGCTCACACACTCTTTAGTTCTCTCTAATGCTCGCACACTAAGTCACTCTTTGACCAAAACAGTGTGGAAGTTTCGGTCATTCACATACTTGACAAACTATAGTCCACTCTTTCAGCCATTCACGTGCTTGCACGCTGTTTGGTCATTCACATGCTTACACATGCTTTGCGTCGTTCTTTCGGTCATTCACATGCTTGCACGCTCTCTAGGTCAATCTTCCGGTCATTCACATGCTTGCACGCTCTCTAGGTCAATCTTCCGGCCATTCATGTGCTTGCATACGCTTTGCATCACTCTTTCAGTCATTTACATGCTCGCATAGCTCTAGGTTATTTCACTCTTTTTGTCATTCACATGCTTGCGCACGCTCTGGGTCACTCTTTTGCTCACTCACGTACGTGCACACTATTTTGTTTATTCACATGCTTGCAAACTCTCCAGGCCACTCACGGACTTGGCCTCTCGCTTTCCGGACAGAGATGGGTTCATGGTTACAAAATTTTACCGTCCCCCTCCCAATCATGCACCAATTTTCTTAGCCTCAAATTTGCCTCCCTGTGCTATACCATGTTAAGGTCTCCCTGTAAATACGCCACTGTATATAACCTCCATCCATTTGCTATTTTTTCAGATCGATGACTTCCGCTTTCGGATATCAGAAACGTTGAAGTCGTTCTATGCAACTATAGCCGATTTGGACATGTCCAAAGGAATAGAACAACTTTCGGAAGCGAAATCAATTTACAAGAAAAACTCGGGTTCGCTGCTGCCTGGAAAATTCAAACGAGAGCTTGAGAAGCTCTTCAAAGCTATCGTAAGTAAATAGTGAGAGATTTCTAATTTAGTTTCACGTGGTCTCGTGCCAATATTAAACGGGGTGTTCTGTTAATGGACCGACAAACTCAAAGGGTTGTTAGTAGACATCAAGAGGAACAAAAACTGCAATGGAACATGGTGTCGCAAACGACGTTGAGATTATGAAAATCGCGAAAAACGCATGGAGGTTTCGACGTCACAGGGACACCGCTCGTGTACTTGTCGACGGGGGAATCGTCAGACCGTTGCACAGCGCGGTTTCTTCCATCTGAGGAGTGCGTACATTACGCGGTCTACCTGCATCCCGCCGTGCTGGGTGGCAGGTTCCCGTCTCCCGTAGTAGTCGATCGTTCGTGGCGAAGGTACTATGGGCGAGGACAACTCCTTATCGGATATTGCCGTTGGTGCATCCGCTGTGATAAGCGACCATTGCCATTTGCTCTACCGTAAATTAGATGCATAAGAGCGTATTCCTCGTTCGTGTAGTCAGCCATCACGATACTCATTGAAACATTGCAACTTACTGTTACACGTGCTTACTACCGCAATAGCGCTAATTCACGTCGTCCGCAGCGCGTGATCCTGCTCCAGCGCATGCGTTTTGCGAACCCACGAACGCATTTGGTGATCAACTGACATCCACCTCTCGTCTCCTCTGGACTCAGAGCCTGTGTGTGTGTGTGTGCATGCAGTTTTTCGCGATTTTCAAAATCTCAACGTGGTTTGCGACACCACGTTCCATCACAAGTTTTGTTCCTCTTGATGCCTACTAACAACCTTTCAAGTATGTCGGTCCATTAACAGAACACCCTGTATGTCGTGCGATCTTAGTTAGTTTGCGTTCTGTAAAATTCATCGATATCAGTTCATTCAGCTGTATATATATATATTTCCAGGGAAAAGAATGTGAGTAAAGATGGCGACGTCTGTTTGTTTAGTTTTTCTATCGACTGTTTCTCAAGTTAAGTTTCTCTTTTTTTTTAATTTGCAATTATTACACGATTAGATTATATTTTTAAGTAGGGGTCTTTCAAATATTATGTCATCATCGGGGGGGGGGGGGTTTGATTTGCTGACTTCTGATGACAGGGGGGGGGGAGGAGGTTTGAAGATTGCTTACGTCATCAACCACCTTTTTTTGAAGATGTGAAATATTCTAATCTGCTGACAAGTTGGGGGAGGGGGGGGTCAAAAATGGCTAAAAATTTGCTAACGCAATACTTGAATGGCCCCGTATGAGAGTTTACGGAAGAAGAAAATTGTATATAAATCCTCTGAGTGAGGAATTAAAGGTGTGGCGTATACAGGCTCTTCGAACGAGGGGGGGGGGAAGGGGTGAATTTTCCACCTCCATCCTCCCTCCTAGTAATACAATATTTTGGGGGGAACGGGGTCCCGTCGACCCCTCTGCCCTCGCCCGTGCCGCCTATACGTACACATAAATTAAGAAACTTCTTCCTTTCACCCCCCTCCCCCACTTCTGATCCAGTTTTTTGTGATAAGCACTGACCAATGACAATTAACCTCTTTACGATCACGGACGTGATATTACGTTCAAATACAAGTGAAATAAAAATTCAAGCAAGTTATCTGTGTTTTCTTTCCTCCCTCTTCACGATCGCGATGCTTTATGGCAATGCTTTTGCCAATGTTTTGAGCGACATCACGATTGTCTATTATCTGCTTGTTGGTTTTTTTTTCTTTCCCTCCTTTCTTTATAATGTATCTTTCCACTACATACATGTAAGAGCGAAAGAGAACACATTGAGCTACGCTCGCTGTGTTAAGAAACAGGAACGTGAAAAATCAATAGACAATCTCTGCACATTGTTGGCAAAAGGGCCATAGATTTAAAAATCCGGAAGCTAGAGTTTTTTTCACGAAGCCACGGCTATCCACGAAGGCCCATATTATTCGGGCTTTCAAAACTATATCAGTAAATGACAATAAATCAACACCACCGATCGCAATTCTAAGAAAATTCGAATAGACCAATCGGGTAGCAGCACCATTCCGCAAGCGTCCAATCAGGACGCTGCATTGGTAACACACGCGGGCTCTCAGCTTCATTCTGGCCACGAATGTTTGAAGTGAACAGACGTAATTATTTTAGTTGAGATTTAGCATGCAATCCAAGTGGGAACCTCGGTCAGCCTGATAAGTGGTTTAATATTTTTCCTCTGAAGACGACACCCGTCGTGTGTCGGAATTGGTGTATTTTTCGCGTATTTGCCTTATTCGTTGGTGACTTCTTAATGGACAGCATATAATGGATTTAGATTATTCTATCTCATAGATATAAACCGTTCAAAATTTGATACTTAATGGTAATCTACTTTCAATATTTCCAGCAGAAGAATTTCCACCGAGAGGCTACTCAACATACGTTCATTATGGCCAAGAAAATTGTCCGACGGTTAATGGGACATCGACTGTATATTCGGGATATTTAGCTTCGTCATCAGTTGGAACAACAGGTTCCGGAGCGGATTATCTGTGTCTACCCAAAGATCCTACGTTCTTCCGATCCATTGGTGAGATTCGTATCATCAATCACGAAAGTTAAAAAAAAAACTGTGAAAATTTTGTCTTTCACGGGGTTCGTAGAAGCATTACGTAACATACAGGGTGGGCAAAAAGTCATAATTCATAAAAACCGGAAAAATAACCGAAATAAACAACGGGTTGCAGGGTTAGCATCGCTAAAAGGTTACGCGAAAAGCTCAAAAGTTGTCGGTTTGCCGTTGCCTTTGTAAGGTAAAATTGATATATCAGCTCCTGAGTCATGAGGCTTCGAGCCGTGTTCATTGACCAAATAACCCAGGAGGGAAATTTCTGGTACATTGAACACGCATTTCGATGTGTTGATTGTCAGTCCGTACTTATCGAGTCTTTCAAACACTTCTCTAAGGTGCTAGTGATGTTGCTCTGCGTCACGGCTGGCGATGAGCACGTCATCATCAAGATACGAGAAACAGGAGTCGAGATTACGTAGCACCTCGTGGATGAAGCGTTGGAACGTTTGTGCAGCGTTTGAGAGTCCGAACGGCATGACTACGAATTCAAACAATCCAAAGGGAGTTATGATTGCTGTCTTGGGGATGTCGTCGGGATTCACAGGAATATGATGAAACGCTTTGACCAGATATATTTTAGAGAAAACTTTACGTCCATGCAGATTCTGCGCAAAGTCCTGTATATGTGGCACTGGGTAGTTATCCGGCACAGTAATTCGATTCAGACTTCGATAATCACCAGTTGGTCTCCATTCATTCGGTCCTTTTGAAACCATGCGCAACGGGGAAGCCCAGTTTGATTTCGATGGACGACATATACCTTGGTCCAACATCATCTGGAATTCGGTCTTGGCAATCTTGAGTTGAGCTGGGTGCAATCTGCGTGGCTTTGCGAAAACAGGAGGACCTTTAGTCTCTATGTAGTGCAAGGTATTATGGGATCCTTTCTTCGAAAACGGATCCTTCAAGTGCTCTGGAACTGTGCCGCGCTTCACTCAAGTGATCAATCAGCCGCGGATCACTTAAGTAATGTGGGAATATGCCGCGGATTACTTGAGTGATGTAGAATTGCTGTGCGGGCTGCTTAAGTGCTCCGAAACGGTGCAATGTGTTACTTAATGGATCCCTAAATGTGTTCTGGAACTGTGCCATGGGCCTACTTGAGTGATCTGAAAATGTGCCACGGGCCGCTTGAATGCTCTGGAACTGTGCCCACATAATTTATAAATTGTGTTGACGAATATCACCATGAATATGAATATTTGTTATTTAGAACTTTTTTCATCGTAAAATACATTTTAATTCACTGCATACTTGCTGTAACAGTCTATTTCTCGCCAAATGTTGTTTATACGCAATAACTGACCATTTCGACGGCAAGTGTTGGAACAGTGTTTCTCAAATTGGGCAATATCGCCCCCTGGTGGGCGACGGAATGGTCCGGTGGGGGGGGGGTGATAGAAGCTATGGATTTAACATAGGATCCTATGAGTTTACTTGAGTTGGGGGGTAGATGAGAGAGAGAGAGAAATTTGTGAAGAAGGGGGGCGATGGAATGAAAAGTATGGGAAACCATGTACTAGAACAAGATGACATTTTTGGATAAAATTTGCAATGTTCCATATTTAAGACCCCGTAGTTTTCCCTCTGAAATATGGTATACCTATAGTCATACTAAACTAAAATAATGAAACAACGATTTCATGTATTTTATTTGGTGGCGTGCGATTACATTTGTCGCACTTGAAAGGTTTCGGAAACGACAACTTGGTTATAACGACGTAGCTTTGTGGGATTTCCGATGTTGTTATAGCCGAGGGTCAGCCAGTATAACAGGGAAAGGGACGCTCTCCCGAAAGTTGGGGGAAGTTTGGTTCTAGTTACAGTTCCGGCGGAACCAGAACTAAAAACATACAGTCGATTGAGATGAATTGAACTGAATTTTAATTTGCACTTCAAGTGAAAGTTTCGAACAAAAATGTTTTAATTTAATGTTAAAATTTAATCTTACAGCTTCAGAACCGACGTCAAAAAGCAGTTTTATCCAAGGTGTCAAGTTTGGTCTATTAGACGACGGTCATCCATTGCAGACTGGTGATGAAATCGTTCTCAAAGGTGTGGTCTGCTCCGTTTGCCTCGTCAGTGAAAGAACGAGTATCTCTCCCTTTTATGGTAAATATTTTGGTGCATTTATCGGTTCATTTTCGATTACTGATATTATCTTACAGAAAAGGTTTGGTGTATTTGGTGCGTACGTTCCAGATACAACCTACACCTCGGATCTTCTCTCTTTTTTCAAGATAATCCATCTCCCTATAGCAGTGGTCGGCAAACTCATTAGTCAACAGAGCCAAATATCAACAGTACAACGATTGAAATTTCTTTCGGGAGCCAATTTTTTTTTTAAATTATATAGGTAGGTACATTGTTATTAACTTAATTAAGGTACTTCTAAGCCTGGCCTTTGCTAAAAACGTCCTCGATCTGATTGAGGTACGTTCGCTGAGGTCGACCTCTTCCGACTCTCCCATCCAGAGACTGGGAACTAGGGACATGAAAACATGTAGCCCAATTTATGGCAGTGCCTACTCGTTTGCGAGCATAAGCTGCCCTCTAAACAGCCCCGCGGGGGGCCAATGTCAGGAAAAGGCAAGAGAGCTAATGTATGTGTTTTGGTGAAGTCCTCCCATCCACACTCGTCTTGTATATGACCGATGTTGGATGCGGATGGAGAGAGGTGGCCGCGGGAGAGGAGTCGTCATGAGAGGTGGTGGCCCAGGAGCGTCGTGTTCTATGATCGGGCCGGGTAGAGGTTGACGTTCCTTTGGTATGGAAAACATTGCATGCCCCCCCCCCCCTCATGTTTCGAGAGGTGACTCGTCTTTTGCGTTTGCGTCTATCTGCCCCCCCCCCTCTCCCAGTATTTTAAGAAAAAAAGCCTCGTTTTCGTCGACTTTTTCCCGAACTTCCTAGTTCCGACCCACCTGATTGGTCGCGGAAGTGTGACATGACAGCAGCGTCAGGCTTTCGGCAAAAGCCCGCGAAAAAGATGACTCACTAGGGAGAGGGAAAGGAACGAGAACAAAATGGCCAAAATGCGTGTCTAAACCAGTGCCGTTTAAACGCATGGGGCCGACCCGGGAATCTCGAGGAAAGAGGGACCTCAGAGAAATTAGAACCGGTAGAAATTTTCGAAAATTTATCAGGTAGGGAGGGCGTCAGAAACATCACTTGGCCCGGGGCCCCATGATGCTCTTAAGACGGCCCTGGTCTAAACATGATTTTTTAAAAATCTGGAGTTTTTGTGCGTGGTATTTTGTGTAAGAGCCACACTCTAGGGGGGTGGGGGTTAAACAGCCGAGTGTGGCTCGCGAGCCGCGGTTTGGCGACCACTGCCCGATAGCAATCGCACAATGCTAGAATTACTTCATTTCTACAGTTTTTCACGGCAGAATTGATGACTCTTACTTGACGAGCCTAATTAACACCTCCGCGCCATCTCGCGAACAACGGGCTCGTAGCTGGGTCGACGTGGCCTTTGTCTTCCTTGTATCGGATTATCGATTTGTATTTCCACTATGCATGCATATGTAGTTTGGTGACGATTTAACTGTAAACGTGTAAACTCTTGATGGGAATTATTAGTGTTATTATATTTCCATTCTTCGTGTCCGTGGTGGTTTTCCATCTCTGTAATTGGGCTCAGCCTGTTGACATGTGAAAATAAATCTCAGTTAACGTTGAGCACATGAATCTATTATAGGTAAGTAGAACTATGAGTTTCATCGTTTCATCAGACGGTTTTATACTATTTTTTACAGTTGTCCCGTTTTTTTTTTCCAATTTAGCTTATTGGAATCTGGTTGCTTACCAAACTCGTGAATGAAGATAGTTTTTACAGCTTATATGAACCGTATTTTCATAAGCGTGGCTATAGAACCACGTTTCAATTCACGGTGGTCCTTCCCGTAGTCCTTCATTTCCTAACCATTTGTAATTTTAGCAACAATTGTTGTTTTTGGCAGTTTTTTCGTAACAACTGATGATGTCCCGTATTTTTCCGTATTTAAGAACCTTAACATATTTTACATCACCCATCGGCTAAAATTTTAGGTCCCGGTCGCACAATTCCATTATGTACATAGGTTTTAACATGGGATACGCTCATTGGCGAAGATCACAATGACGTCATTTAAGATCGAGGGAAATTCTAACTCCGAAACTTTCTCGTGACGTACTAGCCGAAGAGCCGAACATTACCGATTCGGAGCTATGGCTGTTACGTTTGGCAACTTATCGCCAAACACCAGGATTCATTAAAGATCACGATATGATATTACAAAGATATAAAATTTTATAGCAACATAATATGATTATCATAGTAATGATATACAATATAATATCACAACTCAAAAAAACATGCTTCCGACTACTTTATTAATAAATGTAGGCGCCGCAAACGGCTTCGCTCCTCCAGCCGTTACGGGGGGCCCCTGCCCCCGGACTGAAACTATCAACTATGTTGTCACCACAACCGGAAATATGGCAAAACTTGTAAGTTGAAACAAGATGTTCCAAAAACAGACCGCGGGTAACACTATTAAAAAAAGAATTCGAGTGGGTTTACATTGTAACTCGAACCCACAATCTTCGAAACACAAACCCTGTACTCAAAACCATTACACCGACTAGCACACGCCGATTGCAGCTAAAATTAGGTACATAGTATATGTATTATTAAACGTTGCCAGGAAGTATATTGGCGCCAACCAACAGTCGCTGGGAAAACGCGCGCCAATAAATATGTCGCGCATGCGCATTACATCGAGTTCCGAAGACACGATCGGGTGTGACGATTTAGTGACGTAATAGTGGTCTTAGCCAATGAGGCACATCCCATGTTAAAAATCCTATGTACGGTATGGAATTACGCGTCCCGGTCTAATTTGCCCTCGTGTGCAGAAAATGACCGTGGTGCGACAAAAATGACCAAATTTAAGCGCAACCCTTTAAGCGGTTTTTAAAGTTTTCCTGATCCGCACTATAACTGCCACATTGGAAATGAAAGCGTGTTAACAACCCGAGATGTTTCGGGGTGACCGAAATAAAGCTGATCACAAATTTGACGATACGTCTCGGAATTGCTGTTGTAGGGATTGATAACGAATGGGGTTTTTTCTCTCGAGAAATACATCTTTTTTTACTGCAATTTTGTCAATAATTAGCAAATTCTTCATAATGGGGGGTTTTTTTAACTACAATTAGTGATGTCCCGCACCTAGGGGTCGAAATTTCCTCGATGAGATTTAGTGACGCCAAGTGTGAAAAGCTTTAGTTTTTATTTAAAATGTCTTTACCTTTTCTGTTTTCAATTTCACTTGCACGTAACTTACAATTTTCAATATTTTATTCCTTTATAACGAAATTTTGAACTAATTTGCATTTGTTTTTTTTTGTTCGCAGGCACCCAAACTTGCCCAGACGAATGGGAATCGGAATATTCCGGTTTCGTCATGTCGACGGATTCGGTCAAGAGATCCCAATACGTGTGCGTCGACGGATCTCCCGAAAGCAATGCTAATAGCTACATGGACAGATACGATCAAAGTATGATATTCGTCAGTGATCCCGGCCAAGACAAAAATTCCCCGAAGAAACCCATCGCCTGTGTTATCTGCTCCAAATAAAATTGGATTTTTATTTGCACGAATTTTGTTTGAAACTTGCACATTGGCGATTAATTCCACGTTCGAAACAATTGCCGATCTCTATTTATTTACTAGCTGTAATACCCGGCGCTGCCCGGGTTTTCTTCAATTACTGGGAGGGTTGGAAAAGTGAGAAACCATTATAAAGTCATATACCGATAGGACTAAAGAAGTGACAAACCATTGTAAAGGCGTCTGAATCGCATTGTTTGAGAACCACGGTAATTAAAGTAAACATTCCGAAAGTGATTGTTGAGGCTCAGGAACCATTTTTGCCATTCACCCAGGTCTGACAAACTGTTAAAGCAGCCTATCGTTCAAGTCGGCCCCATTTGGTATATATATATGCCAAAATTTGGTAGCGATCGATCTGAAAATGTAGATTTGTATAGAGAACGCGCGCACGCACACACAATCAAAATCAATTTTATGTATATAGGGTGGTTCAGATGGGAAGAACTTTAAGAGGCGATATAGTACATACCAATACAATTGTCATCAAAGAATGCATGGTCTAACATGCATGGGCGAAGATACAGGGGGGCGTCGACTGATCTAATGTATAAATGTATACATGAATTGACATCATCATCATCGTGCCCCCCCCCCCAGACTTCCAAGTCTATCTCCGCCTGTGCTAACATGACACGCAAACGCGCTTGTGCGTTTTGAAACGGCTGTTCCGCAAACGTTAAAACGGCATTCCTGTTGAAATTTATCGGGAAGAAAAGAACACCGTGAATGCAAATGTGACCTGGGGAAGAATAGGAAAACGTATGCAAATCTGCGTCACAGTGAATAAAATATGCGGACGCCAGCCCCGCGAAGTTATTACAGCGCGCAACCGTTCTAACAGTTGTAACGTACGGGATAATGGCGCGCTTTAGAAATACTGAAAAAGCAAACATGCACGAATGAAATGCATGTCTGCTTAATGAATGCGTAAATGAAATGCATGTCTGCTTTTTCAGTATTACTAAAGTGCGCCATTATCCCGTGCGTTACAACTATTGGAACAGTTGCACGCTGTAATATCTTCACAAGGCTGTCGTCAGCACTTTTTATTCACTGTGACGCAGATTTGCACACGGTTTCTTCTTCCCCCCCAGCGATTCTAAACCTTCACTTTTATATCGTAAAACTCCTCCTTGCCGAAGCATGACGAAAAGAAAAATAACATATTGATACGCTTCATACTTCTCGTCTGCTTTGCTGCTGGCCTTTGGCTCATTCTCTTCCTTCTCGTCTTCTTCAATCTTGCACATAGGCTGCGGTTACAGTGGAGCGAAGAGATAAGCTGTACGAGAATTGTGACTACGAAGAAAAAGATGCATAAGGGTGGAGGAAGAGGATAGAGAAAATCGCCGGATGGGAGTTCTGAAACGTAAGGATGTGATGATGATGCCTCGGCAGAAGAGGGAGTGGAAAAATGGGAGAAACGGATCAATCAGCGGATAGCGAAAATCTCCACCTCGAGGTGAAAACAAACCAGATTGTTCAAGTCGCGCACCTCATTGTGTGACTTCTTTCTCTTCTTTGTTTCGCTGCTAGAGGTGTAGAACAAAACAATACAATTCGTCACTAGTCGATATTGTGCACTCCCGTATCTCTTGATCACCGTACTATGTGTTCGGGCTACTCGTTCTTCGGCTTATTTTGGCGGCCATCACCGCGTTTCTTGGACTGCGAAACTTTATTCTCCCCTTCATTCCCTTTGCTACCATTTATTCGCCTTTGTCTTCTTTTTCTTTTGTCTGTCAGCTTCTGTCGGTAGCATGGATGCGCAATGTGAATCCGCAATCAGCTTCGTCGTCACTGTCCTCCTCCGCATGTTCGGAATCTTCTTGTTCGTCACCTTTAGCTTTTGTAATCGCTCTTTCACCCACGACGGCGGCACCATCCTTATCGAAGTCGTCATCTTGGTCACCTTCCTTGGCAGCTGCTTTAGCAGGTCTCCCGTGCCTTTTCTGACTTGAGTTATCACTGAGAATGTTGGCAAAATTACAAACTGTGTTAAAATTTCTGAAAAAGGGGCGAGAAATGACGGGATACTGGAAATCGCGGTGAATTGAACTGTAATTAACCGGGAAAATGCCGAGCGTGTGGCAAACACGCGAGATGAGGCACGAGAATGTCCCGTAAAATACGGGACATGTGGTCACCCTACTGATAATATGCCGTGAATTGGTGGTGGTCCGTCGAATTGTTTCAAACATTTTACTTTCCCTGAAAAGATGAAAAAAACGCTGATTTCTATTTTCAATAGCATTTCCATGGTTGTCATAAGTGGCTTTAAATACATTTATTGCAATTTTAAAATTATTTTTCAATTAATTAAGGATGACCATACGTCTTGTATTTCTCGGAACATTCCATATTTTCACGTCATTTTGGCCATCCCGTATTTTTTCGGAAGATGTCCCTTTTTTTTCTACGCACTTTCGCACAATCAAGCCAACTCTGGAACTTTTATTGTTCATTTTGAAATCAAGTATCAAAACTATCTCTTCCCAACTCATAAACCATAATACGATAATTACGACTATCAAATGGGAATCTCACGTATGGCCCATGATACACATAATGCAACTAAATTCGCAATTCTAATAATTTTCACGAATATGAATGACTAATTAGTTAATCGATTATGATTTCAATTAGCGTCAGGATGGCAAATTTATAAATATCAGAAAATTCACAATTTTACTAATTTTAACGAATTTCAATGACTAATTAATTAACTAATTATGATTTTAATTAGCATCGGGATCGTTGTGATTGATAAATGACAATCTCTCAAATTTATGAAAATTACAACAATCGCAATTTTACTAATTTTTACGAATTTGAATGACTAATTAGTTAATTAATTATGATTTCAATTAGCATCAGGATGGTGATGATCAATAAATGACGAGAATTCAAATTTCATGAAAGTTGCTAAATTTCAGCATTTACCAAAGTGCTTGGTGAAATGTATTTGTTTACAAGCGTTTTTCGGCCTTTTACCGTAACATATATCTATATAATTATATATAATATTAATTGTATATTATGTATATATATATATAATTAATAAATAAATATATATGTAAAACTATCGAAACAAGCTACAGTAGAGACATGGCTATGCTGATATTGTCTTAATACAGCGCCATCTGTGATTCATTATATTTAAAAAAGTGTGAATATTATATATATATATATATATATATATAAAATATAAATATATATAAATATATATATATATATATAAAATATAAATATATATAAATATATATATATATATATAAAATATAAATATATATAAATATATATATATATAAAATATAAATATATATATATATAAAATATAAATATATATAAATAAACTTTAACGTTGAGACACTGCAACTGCAACAAGTTGCAGTGTGACAGTTCCGGCCCTATTTGTGGTTGACTTGACTTGACTTTATTATCCAGGATTTTCAACATCTAAGGCTATTTCCTGTAGTGAAGATGGCTCTTTCTGGTGAAACGCGATAAGCGATAGGACGCCTAACTGTGAAAGTTAGAAGTGATAAGAAATACGCATGCCATTTTCCATTATAATTTTGCCGCAAATACGGCACAAGATTTCCAATGCCAACTGTCACAAAATTGATGATTACGTCATAACTTTGCAAAGTCACCGATCATTGCTGAAATTCCAAAAAATTACGGAGTGGTGGGGAAATGAAGGGCTACATTAAATAAATGTAGTTTGTGGTGGCGGGGGGGATTTTGAGTAATACCAACATCTCTGTGAAATCGGATTCCAAATTTGATAATATTCCGGGACGGAATTTGAGTAATATTTCTTTTAATTGTATTTTAAGTGTTCTGGAACTTCGTCCAGGTCACTCATGTGATCTGTAAATATATCACGTGCCACTCAAGTGATCTCAGAATGTGTCACTCGAATGATTTTGGAAAGTGCCACTAAAGTGATGCGGAACTGAAGCGCGGATCACACTTTGAACTTCTACAAAATACAGTAAAATACATAAACATCACATTGATACGGTTTCTCTCCAGTGTGAAACCGGGGATCGGGGAGGCCATAGATTAGGGAAGTGACGGCTGATGACACGTTCCTCTGTAAAATGTGTTTTAAGAACACTTCTTAACACACATCGCAATGTGTGAATGAGCTTCGTCTTGCATAAAGATTATATAGTGTACAAAAAACTTGGTGTTGCCATTTGATATTTTCGAAATTTTCTCACTGTAACCGTAACTGTTAGAGTGACACTGTTGTTTTCCATATCATTCTTGAGCGCATACCTCAAAATACCTTATTTCATTCAGTTTCTGAGAATGGTATGATAGTTAGGGGCCCATATGTCGGGATAGTTTTTTTTATAATCACCCTGTACTTTCGTCCTATAATTTCAATAATAACGTATTTTTATCCATAAAAATTTCGTATAAAAGAAATTTTCTCGCACAAGTGCTTGATTCGAATCCCATTTCGGTACGAAGCAGAAAGAAAAACAAAATGGTCAGGAGCTAATCAGCACAACCGGGAGATACGACAAAAGCTAAATTCACACTAGCCTATTCGATTATACACACACACACACACACACACACACACACACATGATTTCCTTTCATAATACCCTAACCATTCTCACCTGCAGAAGTTCTCACCGGTGAAAGCGGCAACTGCTGGCTGTGCAGGCACTTACGAGGAAAGATAAAGTGACTTCTTTTTCGTCTAATTATCAATTTTGTTTATCGATTTTCGTTTCTAGCTGAAGCACAAAAGAATTGTTACAACCGTTAGAGCGTCCCGCACGAATCTGAAACATCTTCGTCAAAATGACAGCTTCTGCTGTGATAGCATATATGCTTCCAATGTTGCTTGGTCAGACGTATGATATGCGAACCGATTTACCAGGAGTGCGGATATTCAATGGTACGACATCAGAGAACTCGAGGGTAAGCTTTCTCGATCGATGTTTCATTATAAAAATCAAATTATCTTGCTGGTGGGTTTTTCAATATAACCCGAGCCACAGCCACTAGAAAACCAGGTCGACTCATCGTCCGCCAATATTGTGCAGTGCGACGTCAATGTTATCGCTACAGCCGATATAACTCTTTACCAATTAGACGTTATATTGTGCGAGGCTTTCGTGACTGGCGTTAAATGACTTGCAAACGGTTTCCGGGTTATTAGGCCATGTGGTCTAGGAGATTTTCCTCCTTCTGCGGAAGATCAAGTCTCAGAAGTGCATATAGAGAACAAGTCAATGACAGTAGATGTGCGAACCCTTTCTCGCTTGCCGCGGAGACTTACGTCCAAATAACCTCAGATGATGGCTGCCACAAATGTGGGCGAAACGCCAGGAAGAAAATCTTCTAGACCATGGCCTAATAACCCGGAAACCGTTTGCAAGTCAATTAGACGTTACTTTGCATAGAAAACTGGTTTTTCCACTTTCTATGATCCCGCTAGGATATAAACTCGCCTTAAACAACACCATCTACAGCAGACGGCATCCACGTGAAGCTCGTGACGTCACTGAAGGTCATCTACCTTTGGATATACTACAAAAAAGGGTAAAGATGGTGCATGCGTCAGCCTGCTATATCCAATGGTTATAGGTTTGATGATCTTCAGTGACGTCACAAGGCGCGGAGGCCCTCTGCTATAGATGGTGTTGCCTTAACCTATGCCTCTCACATTGGTACTTTTTTAACAACACGATCCTCACGTTTATTCCCAAGAGATCTGTATGATCTGTCTGGGGAATTTGTTAGCTTTAGTCGACATTCGTGCCTGAACTGGGGTTCGAAGCGAGAACTGCAGAGTCAGAAGCTGGCTCTCTAACCACTCACCTGCCAAGCGGTGACAGACTACAGAGTACTATTTTCTTTAGGAATGGATTTGTCCATTCTGGGGGGGGGAGGGGGGAATTTATTTATTTTTTTAAATAACGTGCCAAATCTACTAAGAGGCTGAGTTTACACTATAAAACTTTTACATTGAAGGACCTAGACATTTTTCACCACTAGTTCTTGAATGCCATCCTCATGCACCCCGAGTCCACGGTCTTCCCCAAGCACACAATCTTTTCGACAAGTAGTGACTGCTATTCATCAGCCAACCCCCTTCAAAGTCAAGTTCAGTAATGCAAATCAGCCTACAGTTTTCTCCAAGTAGAACTTGAAGAGAACTTCATGCGCGTGTACGTATGGCTACAATGCTACATCTAGTTTCATATCGTAAACTGTCACACTCGCACGTGTGTTAATTTCCAGAGTGAGGCACGCTTACCGGAGACTTTAGGGAAGAATATTATCCGAAATTCCGTAGGACAAAAGTGTGTGAGCGAAAGCAAAAACCATCAGCTCAGTTGCGGTAACGTGAAAATAAGTAAACAAAGAGCAAATTTTTGTTCGTAATGCGAATCATCGCTCGTTAACCGAAGTCCCACTGTATAGATTTTGCCCATTAACCTCTATCTAATATTTTTTCCTCTCCTTTTTCCAATGAAATGTGCTTTTTCTTTCCTATTGCCAAAATAGAAAATAGTTCATTACACATCGGAATCTCAGTACAAGCTGGTCGAAAGTTCCAGAGACATCAAAGATTTTCTAGATGTCCAAGGAAAGCTCTCCATTAAAGTTAAGAAAGATCTTGTGACTATTGATGGCGAAGGAAGCTACTTGAGGGACAGATCGTCCAGGTCCAACTCCATCGATATTCTAATAAAAGTACATTTTGAAACAGTGAGTATGCAATAAAATCATTTTCCCTCCCAAAAGTTATTGTGTTTGTGACCGGATATGTAAGAATATATACTGTACTTCCCTCATTATTACGTCGGCCATTGTATTCATTTCGCTAGGAAACGCATTCTATTCCAACAGACTGGAAGCCGAAGCAAGGATGGCACTTGGAAGATAAAAAATACTTGGGAACGCATTTTTGCCGAAGTATCACGTACGGTGGTGATTTGATTGCCGTTGTCCGGTTTGTCGCTTCAAGTAATCGCGACAAACAACAGATCAAAGGCGCTATTCAAGGTGGACTCAATGCTAAAGGAGTAAACTTGGATGTAAATGGTCAGTTGATCATCTCATTACTTCAAAATGATTTCATTGTTGTGCAGTACTTATTACTTTAAAAATTGTTCTGATTTCTGAAAGGTTTCTTATTACTTTTAAGTATAGTATACACGATGAACGCGACCTGTTCAGCCAAACGGAGTGGGGATGACAGACGAGCCCAATGGAAACACGAAACACTCTACCAACCCTGTTTCGGTCTATCTCGGACCGTTTTCGAGTTATGGTGGATAATGGATTATGAAAAAAAATTCGTCAAACCTAAAAGAAATCCTAATTTGTGAAGTTTCTGAGGAACCTACGCACAAACTATGCACTTATTTGGAAGGAACAGAAAAAATCCTATATAAGGATTTATTAGCGAGCTACAAGCGCTGAAGCGTTGGCGAAGTTCAAAATGAAATTGCCGCCAAAATTTTTAGTCGTTAATTTTGCGAACGCAACTACGATCGGTCAAATCTTCAGCCTGCCAGGCCTTTTGTAAGCCGTTGAAATCGCCTTTAATTAAGGCAGAACTCGGCGCAAACATCCTCTCATTCCGCATCGGTCGAATTCACCAAAAAACTTGCACCAGCTTTCAAAAATGCCTACAAAAAGCCATATCGGTGTTCTGATCCGGGAGAAATTTAGCCTTTTGTATGCAATTCATCACTTAAATTAGCGTTTGTCGAAATAGACATTTCAGTGACAATTCGATTTTCCACTTCGCCAATCTCTCAACGCGCCTGTATATAGCTTGACATTAAATACAAATATCCTGATAGAGGGTGGTGTCACCTTATATGATTTTTTTTTTCTGCAAAATTAAATTGTCGCAAAAATCTGTAACCGCCAATTCCGAATTTTCGTCGAATATCTACTTCAGCAAACGCTGGTTTCAGTGATGTATTGCGAACAAAAGGCTGAATTTCTTTTGATTTATTGCAGGCTCTTTCGAAAGCTGGCAAGTTTTTGGGAAATTTTATCGATTGTAGCTTTTTTGCGAAATTATCGATTAAAAATTTCGGTGACAATTCGAATTTTGCTAATCTTTCAGCGCTTGTAGCTTTAAATTAGATTGTTCTTCAGACAAAAATGGTGTCACCTTATGCAGGGCCGTAACTAGGATTTTTGCCGCTCCCACAACTTTATAATTCGATAATTTTATAGCGGTATTCTTTGTTCCCACCAAATTTTACCGCTTGGGCAGTTGACCACTCCCTCCTCCAGTTCCGGCCATGCCTTATGGGATATTTTCTCTGCTCTTTCAAAATATATGTTTAGTTTGCATGTAGGTCTTGCAAAAACTTCACAAATCAGGGTTTCTCTGACCAGACGCATTTTTTTTCATAATCGATTATCCACCATAACTCGAAAACGGTTCGAGATAGAAGCGAGTTGGTAGGGTGTTTCATGTTCCACTTGAGCTCATCCATGACCCTCTTTCGTTTGGCAGAACGGCTCACGTTCATCCTGTATAATAGGAAATTTTGATTACGATAAATGTAAAGCAATCATGTTCTTTTTTTACCCGATTCTAGCTCGTATTGACGATTTCATTTGTTTCATCTAGGTAAGCTGGAAAAATTGAAAGACGAATTGCAAGACAAATCATCAATGGAAATAAACTATTACGCCACTGTACCGATTCCTGGAGTATCGTACACGATTGACGGCCTCATGCAACTTGTCAATAAGTTCCCCGATCACGTGACCAAAGTAAATAATGGACTGGGGAATCCTCTACGCATGGAGTTGTATCCTCTGAATGAGCTATCAAACTCATTCCCTTTGTATTCCGAAGACAAGTGAGTTTTAAGGCCATAAACGAGCGTAAATTCACGGACGAGAGATTCTTCGCGCATAATTTTGGGGGTGAAGAATTGAATGGAGTTGCGACACGATCACGGACGCGAAAAACGACGTGGCACTTCACGGACGGGAAGTTTTTTTTTGTATGAAACCGGTTTCTGCCAATACTCCCTGCGAGGAAAACAGCGTTCGTAGAACCACTGCTTGTGCGTTGCGTGAATCTTCCTGCACGGGAATAATCGCGCACGTCTGGCATCATCCTAAGTCGAAGCAATGTCCCTTTTAATTGAATTCTTAGTTTTCATTTCTTTTAATTGCAGTGGAACCCCCCCCCCCCCCGCCCCAATGCCCGTTAACGGATAATTTTATGTTAGCCAGCTCTTACCTATGAATCCACCCCCATATCAACTTACAATTCATCACGCGTTGGCCAAATCTATATATATAAAATTGATTTTCCGTCTGTGTATGTGTGTATGTTCTCTATACAAATCTACAATTTTAGATCGATCGTCACCAAATTTTGCATATATACCAAATGGGACCCGACTTGAACGATAGGCTACTTTAAAATTTCGTCAGAGCAGGGCAAATGCCCCAAATGGGCAAAACACTGTCGGGCAAGAATGATTTTTGAGCCTCAACAATCCCTTTCCGAACGTTTACTTTGGTTACCGTGGTTCCCTAGCAATGTGTTTCAGACGTGTTTATGGCTTTACAAGGGTTTGTCACTTCTCTAATCCTGTTAGTATGTGCATAATAGTTTATGCCTTTTGTAATGGTTTGCCCCTTTTTCAATACTCTCAGTAATGAGGCTTTTTGAATAGACGCCATAATCATCATCAGCATCACTTTGAGGGTCAGGCAAAGGATGATCCCCATAATAGAAATGCGGAAATTTAGTGGGGTTTTCTGTCACATCAATAATTTCAAAAATTGTATTGACTTTTTGATTTTTGAAATATTGAGTTCGCTTAGAGATATACGAAGCCCAGAGAAAAATGAATATAAAGTAATTAGCCCCAGACCTACTTTTGAATTGGATATTCATGCAATAACATTGATTTCAACCTTTTATTTATATCTTCTCAAGTATGGAAATTGATGTCCCCGTGTTCTGTCTAACTGCATAAATTCATATAGTTTAGATTGTTTTAAAATCAATTATGGGCTCATAAAGTACATCGAAGAAATTACACAGTTTTAATATTTTTTGAAGCAGAAACCGGCAGATGAATAACTGGAACTTCAGGAAGGGGGGAGGGGAATCGAAATACTTGGCTCCCCTTGAAAAAGAAAAAATAATATATATTCATTTCTACGTTTCTTTAAATCTAGATTTATTTATTTCATGAGTCGCGCAGTAAGCCGCCATATTGGTTCAACTTGAACACGGTTTGTAGGTCCCTCAAAGAAAGAGGGAAGATATCACGTGATCCAAAAAACCTCAATGAAGAAAACCCGGGCAACGCCGAGTATTATAGCTAGTGTATATATATATATATATATATATATATATATATATTGTTCCGGATAATTTTCCACAAGACTTCGAGACTGCAAAACAAGAAGCGGTTCGACGGACAAACACAGATTTATTTACAGAACAGCAATTTACACGTATTTACAACGTAATCAGAGAGCTAACAACTTTCTCACAAAGTTAAATCACGACTGACTTCAGCAATAGAGTCTGTCTATTCGAGTCTCTCTTAGCCTGTCTAGCCTCTCTCAGTCTGCCATCTTGTGAGCGCCACGGTATTTATAACCCGGATAGAAACTTCGAGAAAAAGAGCATTCCACAAAATTCTATTTAACAGTTTCCTAGTTGGCGGCGCTACCGTTAGAGGGGCGGGACTTTCTAGATTTTTCTCTACACGCCCCGCCTGTTCTCCGCCAATCGCATGTCGCTGCGCTTAGACCGAAACCGGTATCGACTGATTTCGACATTTTGAGAGCTATCGAACGAATCGCGCCATCTATCGTCGATAGTTCGTAACAATATTTCGCGATTGAAAGTAACGTAGCATAGTAGAGCAAACTTACGAAGAAAATTTTTAGATTTTAGATGTTTCGCTGCCTAAATCGTATTTTTGATCTTTTGTTCAAGAGCCCTGAACGATCAATTAGAGGACTTGGAAGACCAGTTTGATGATTTAATGACTACGAAACGAGAAGCTTCTATATGGTTGAATAACTTGCCTCCATCGGTACCAGAGGCTACGTCGAAAAAGGTATTTATCTCTATAATATATATAATACAGGGGCGATTCCATAGGACCGTTGATCTTAGAAAAAGCATGCCTACAATTAGAAAAAGTATCCAAATAAGGGTGAGGTAACCCAGGTCGATAAGATACTCGCCTAAAGTACCAAAGAATGTTTAGAGGTGTCACAAGTTTGACACCTGGTTCACCCTTTTCTGAAACTTCCCTGACGCAGGGGTACAACAGAAACGGCAGAAAGAGATTGCTACCGCGGGGAGACCCACGCCGAGGAGTTAGCGCACCAACCTCTCGGTGAGTATAAAAAAAGCTGCCGTGTGTGTGTTCGGAATCGGCAATAAATTGTAGGTCCCGATCTAATTAGCCCTCGTGTGCAGAAAATGACCGTGGTGCGTACGACAAAAACGATCAAATTTATCCGAATTACGTGTAGAACTCGCATACGTCATTCATGTTGTAAGGGATTGCGTAGTTATTAAGATATAAAAATTAACTTTTTATACGGACGCCTTATCCCTAAGAACCCAATTCGAATGCTGATGCCGTGTCTCACACGAGGCCAAAAAAAAGAAAGAAAGAAAAAGTCACGTTTCCGAGTGCAGTATTCACTGAGATATTTGAATTCATAAAGCGGAGAAAAGTTGGGAAATAACAGCATAAACTTACGGACAACGCTTCTTGTCCGTTCTTCAGAGATTTTCGAATTCAAATATCTCGGTGAAGATTGCACTTATAAACATGAATTTTTTGTCACAGGAGAGATAGGGAAACCACTTTTTTAATTGGAAGTCAGACAACAGAGGGGGCCTTTTGAGGGAAAATCAAATTTCGTATCTTGGTAGATAGAAGAGTCAATCATTAATAAGGACCGTATAAGAGATGTGCACGTTATTTCAATGTATCTCCCAATTGAATGTATCTATCTGTAGCCAACGGTTTACGAGTTATTTGAGGTGAAACGGATTTAAGTTTTCATCCTGCACATGTTTCATATCCATGATTTTTTCCGATAACATATCTTGCCCATATTCGAAGGATTTCACAACCATCAAATTAGAAACAAGACGCTTTATTTGAAACCTAAATGTTACTTTTCTTGTCCCAAAAGATTTCAGAATTCATGGAAAACTTGGAGAAGATATTCAGCGTATTTTCAAAAGCGATTTCGGAATTGGATCTGTCGATTGGTGGAACGACGAAGCCCTTCGAAAATGCCTTCGACGCATATAAAGATGGCGGTACATCGCTCCCAAATAAGTACATCAGGTTATTCAGAAAGATGAAAGAACAAGTTGTAAGTGACGTTAAGATTACATTGATATCATAACACGAACTCAGAGAGATTAACTTCTATTCATTTTTTGTATAACCCCGCTCATTTTAAACGCTGAAATACAAGAAAGAAACCTCTAATCGACATTCCCATACTATTCCAGGATTTAATTTTGAAAATCCAGTCGATCGAATTGAGAAGCATCCATATCAAGATTGTGCTCCACTAGAAGTTTTTTTTCCACTTGAACCATTTACACCATAGTTCCCCAACCTTTTTTGTCCCATTGCTCCCTTCTTCAGAAAATTTTTTCTCCCCCCCCCCCAACGCAATATAACCCATAGGATCCTAGGGGGCGTTAACGCCCACGTTGGGAATCACTGATTTACACATTCGACACAGCTAATGATAACAATTTTAACCGTCGTCGCAAGTTAAGCGCGTTATTTCGAAGTGGGCGCCAAACTTTACATCATACTACTTTGAAGAAACGATGAGATTCATCAAGGACCCTCGAAACGAAACCTGTCAAGTTTCTCCCATGGAGGTCCCCAAGCCGGAGCCCTTTGGGTTGGACCTCTAAGGAAACTTGATTTGTATGTATTTTACCAATAAGTAAAATCCAGTATCACCGCATTTTAAGCTAGGTCTCAAAGAGCAAATATTTAGCGGGACTCCAGGCAGATTTATCGCGGACTCCCTCTACCACTAATTTACGGTGTTAAAGTAGCAAGAATCATACTCATCACGGACTGCCGGAAATCAGTGACATGAATAAAACTTATTTGTAAGGACTAAACCAACGAATTGAACCAGGATCCCACGAATAATTGAGCTGTGGTCCCCACAAGGTCGACACCCTCGCATGGATTCCAATAAGACATATTCCGGGTCCTTCAGCTAAACCTCGTCAGTTGTCATACTTCAATATAAGAGCCATGAACAAAATTAAAATAGTACCAAAGGATAAAATCTAGGGGGCGCAAGGAGTCAGCTCATGGCGTGGAGGTAAGATGCTCGTCTACCACCGTGAAGGTTGCTGTCACGGTACCGGGTTCAAATCCGAGGGAGGATATATTTTCCCCTAACGAACTTGCGGCGACCACCGATAGACAGTATTTCCAACCCACCTCATTAACGGCCATATTCACCAACACAGTTTAAACTGCAATCGCAGGTGAAAGGATTGAAGATAGAAACGGATTGGTTAAATTGAGGATTTTAACCAATCCGTGTCGATCGCTAATACTTTAAACTGCGATTGTAGTTTAAACTGTGTTGGTGAATACGGCCGCAATGGCAGTAAATTGCAATATAGCGATATGGCCAGAGTTGGTGTAATAGCTCGTGGGGCAACGGGCTCATCCTATGAATGTACGGTTGGTGCATTACATGCAAAATGTTTTATTCACGTGGTTGCATGTGGAAGGGAGAGGTTGACAGTGTTTTATTTATAATACAGGAGAAGGTATCCGTCTGAATCCCCGCCCTGGGTACCCGGACCCTGTCTGTGCGACACTGGTGATATATATATACCTCTCGGTAACATACACACAGCTTGGTCCCAAACGGTTCCCGATATAATATTCGAGAGTTGAATGAAAACTTAATTCAAAATCGAAACAGATTTTGCGTGGCATAGAAACGTCGCACTTTCCGATTTTATATTATAGAGTACTTGTATTATTCCCTATTCTTCATATTGCACTGGTTTTACGCATTCTATGTATGCCCTTATCGTGACAAATATTTTGAACATAATTTGAGTAATTATGAAATTCACTTAATATACAGGGTATTTCAAAAAGAATCAGCCGATTTTGAATGCGTGTATTACGAAAAACATTGAACCTAGAGACACTTAAGATTAATTTTACATTGCATAGCTAATGAAATTTTTTTTATAAACGAATTTAAAGGAGCTCAATATGTCCACCTTGGTATGCACGGTGGGTCCATATACGGTAATCAAATTCGTCCCAAACTTTTGCGAGCGGTTTTCTGTGGAATACGTGCGAAACTGTCATTTTCGTCTGGCATGCGGGGATGGCCAGCGGATTTCCCTTTACACAGACAACCCGTCTCGGAATTGCTTGTACCAGCGCCTAATGCGCTGATGGGTAGGAAGTTCACCATTTGGGTATTGTCGACGAAAAGCACGATGGACTGTTGTTACGGACTCTCACTTCACAAAACTATTTCTGTTGTGCAGTCGCCATCTTGTCAAACACTCAAGTGGCGGCCAAACTGTCTTACCTGTTGGCAAGTGCGTGAAACTCGAGATTTCCTTCTTTCTTACTATACGTTATTCGATCAAAACGGATTAAAAGCTGAATAGTTACGATTCTTTTAAATCAGATGATTCTTTTTGAAACAGCCTGTATAAGAAATGCATTAACTGCTGTAGAAGTAAACTAACATTCAAATTTCTTTTTTTTTATTGTTTTTCAGTACGAAGATTTTCCAGGTATGTTGATCAGAGCTATCGTTTCTCAGTGTGGTTCGAACAATATATTTGCGGACAGCGAAAAGTTATTAATTGTATGTTCTATGTGCATATGATCTATAGATGCAAAACCTGAGAACGGAGGAGCAAGTTACGTACAGTGGGGAAGATCTTTTTGCAGTGGAGCAAAGGCGACTACAGTGGTAAGCGGACTGGCTATTGCATCACGTGATGAAGCGAACGGAGGATCCAGTGAATATATCTGCAGCCCATACCGTAGGAACTATGTTTTGCTTGATGGAAACCATAGCAGAGCAGCGAATCCGAATGACGAGCTTCTTTTGAGTCCGATTCAGTACAGAGGAGATCTAAAACGATTCCAACGACATGTTGGAAAATCCGTACCGTGTGCTACTTGTAGAGTAGATGGTAGAACCACGAAATTAGACTTGAATGCATTAGCCGATTGCCCAGATGGATGGACGACGGATTACGAAGGAATCATGATGTCAACTACCGATTCCAGCTTAGGTAAAGGTCGTTACATATGCGTGGATCAAAATATGATTGCCGAAGAGACTCTTGAGGATAAAACTTCTGATAAAGCCCACGAGCTTGCTGAAGTCTTCATCAAATGTGGATCTCTACCATGCGGTCCATACAACCAGAAATATCCTATTCCGTGTGTTGTATGCACTAGGTGAATTCTGCAATAAAGCAAAACCTCTTTCAACCATCCTAAGACTAGTGCTACCACCAGTTAAAAAACATTTATCGTAATCGAAAACAGCTAAAATCAAGATCTAAACAACCAGGATTAATTTACTATCACGATAATGTATAGCTATGATGTTTGATAACTATAAAATTTGGTTCAATCACCTTAAAAAAAAAGAATCAATGTTTAGCAAGTTGCCATCATTTCAATCCGTGATTTCTTCAGCTGCAGTTCAATGAAAAAGGATTGGGGGTTTCTCTTTTCTCGGATCAGAATCGGTAAAAACCTTGAAATCGTGATAGTATACGCATTTCTTCTGCTTAATTTGCGGAATGCGGAATGCGAGAATTTTGTGCCGAGTCCTGCCCTCAGGGCTATTACAGCGGCTTACAAAAGGCCTGGCAGCTAAAAGTCAATGGGCCAAGAAATTAAATTTCCTGACCCAAGGGCCATGGTCGAAATTGGGTAGAATCCGCTAATGAAGTTTAAATTTCGTAATTTCTTGCAGAGTTGCACAAAAGTGCCGGGGGAGAGAATTTAGTGAACAATGCGACAGGAATATGTGTCGTGGTAAATTTTGAAGAGTGGATCTGTATCTCGGAATTAAAAAGAAAATTAATTCCGGAGCTGAGTAATGCCGTCACAACCCCATGTTGTTAGTCGTTTTAGTGAAGAGATAATAGCTGGTGAAGAAAGCCGGAGAGACTGGTCTTCTGTGATTGGACCGCTTCGTTGGAGCCCTGGGATTGGCTGGACCTCTCTGCTATCCAGGATCTGAAAATAAAGATAGGAAAAAACAAAGTTCCTAGACGGTGGGAAAGATATGTTAGAAAAATAAAGTAAATGTTAGTTAAATGAAAAGAAAAGTTTTTTTTTTTTTTTTTTTTTAAATTATGAGTTTTTTTTGAAGTAGATTTTTAAGAATTTTTGAAAGAGGATACCATGAAAGAGGAAATAGCGGGAAGGACCTGAAACAAAATAGGCTAAGTTTCGGCGATCTTCCCACAGAGTTTCTCGGCCAGGTTCGAGAAGTCTCTATATAGAGAAAGAGAGACACCATCAGCTATGTTTCCTTCGGCCATGATCGAGATTAGTGATCTGATCTCATTGATGGATTTCTTTGCCAAGTTTTCAAAATTTCTTGGGCGGCTAGGAGACGTCACGGGAGAGGCGACGGTAGCTGGTTCCTTGAGGACCGGAAGCTTGGCCGAGGACTGTTCCGCTGCCGTTTGCGCAGGTGTGTCCGTCGGTACTGCCGCTTGAGTCGTGTTTTGCTTTCGGAGAAAAGCGTTGAATTTTAAGAGCACTGGCCGTGGTAAGAAAGCACTTGCAGTTTTGTTCTTGCTTCGGGAGAAAGTCTGGGACGAGATGGTAATGTCCTTTGCAAGCTGAGTCGAGGGTTTACGGGATTTTCGAATTTTTAGGAATTCGGGACACTTGCGATAATTTGCAGGGTGTGGTCCGAGACACAGGACACAGGTCGGTGTATCCCGTCCTCGCACCCTGCCGCATTGCCCGGGCTCATGAGTGTCCGTGCATTTGACACACCTGTAGGCATTGACGCAGGTGTCAGCAAAGTGCGAGAACCGAAGACATCGTCTGCATTGGAATTCCTGGAAGTTCCTGATAAACCTTTCGATGGTGATTTCGAGATGTGAGATGGACTTTAGCTGGAGAATCTTGAGGTTAGCCTCGCTTTTTCTAAGTGTGATTCTCCAAGCTTTGGACTTCGTTTTTCTGAAGACCTCAACTTTTTTAGTTGAAAAGCCAAGATGGCTGAGGGCGGTCTGTATGTCCTTTAGCGGGGTGCCCGGCTCGAGACCCCGCAGCAGGACAGCGAAAAAGTCCGATTTTTTTTCTTTCGGTCTAATGAGAATATGCTCATTCTCAAGCCACTTTTGAGCAGCGGTGAGATCATCTGCTGAGGTGAAAGAGATATTGATCTGATTGCCGTCTAGCTTAGCCGAGTAAGGGCTGTTGCAAATACGGGCAAGCTGAGCGTCGGTTTGTAGCCATTTCCCATTGCAGACAGTCGATATAGTGAGGTTCTGTAAGTCCTCTTTCGATTGGCGGAGAGCGTCAGTTGGGCCAATAGCAGAAGAGCAAGCTGTTTTCTCCACTGGGGAAGCCATATCACCCGCGGAAAAAGCATACGGGACCGAGTTTAGCACTCCTGGTTCAGTGGTTAGGTCCATCTGTTGTGCTGGTTCTGCGATTACCTCTGTCTCTGGGACAGGATTTTCTGTTTCAGCGAGTTCGTCAGGGGTTGGAGCTTGTTCAGCAGATCTAGAGAGAGAGAGAGAAAGGGCAGCTTCTGGCGTCAGTGTGCACCTGGGCTCCCGGTCTGGACTCGTTTCTGACCTGAAAAGAGAGGGATCGCTGACCTCGTTCGTCTCCGGTTTGTCCGGATCCGTGAGGATTTCGTTCGAGGGCTCTTCGTTGAGGACACAGCTGGTGCCCTCGAAATCTTTTAGCCTGACCACCATATCCCAATTGTAGAAGGAGCTATTGTGACTATTGACAATTTCCATGAGTTGTCTTTCCAATTCGCACCGGATCTCGTTGGTGATCCAGGTTTTGGCATCCTTTGCGATGTCTACGAGGAGATCCACGGCCTGGCATTGGAGATGAGGGTCGTCAGCCGTTTCCTCTCTAGAGCGTAGCTTGAAGGCACGCCGAGTGGAGTCCACCTCCGCGAAGAATTTCGACCATTCAATTGAGTGCTTCGAAAAGGATTCATGATGTAGCAGGCAATTATAGTTCCTCGCGGTGGCAGGCGCCGGCTTAGGAGCGGCTGGCTTCGGCTTCCTTTTTGTTCTGGCCATGTCCGAACCTGAAAATAAAAAAGAAATGGCTCCCTAGTTGGAGCGAGCAAAAACACGACCGTCCCCTTCAGAATCTGGGGCGCGAGTCATGTTGATGTGTTCACTGCTTAATTTAAGATTAGAGATTTTTACTTCAACTAATCGAAAATTCTTCCACCTTCTGCATTGAACCAACAAGCACCGTCATTGCAAACTCTCTCGAATCTCTAATTGGACATCGCGATAACTGAAGACCTCGTACAGAAAATATATAGTCAACCCTCGGTTTACGAACAATTGGCTTAATTCGCTCGAATGTTCATCAAGTTTTTATGGTGTAATTCCGGCCTATAACACTTATCGCAGCTATAATTTCGATAACAAAGCGCAAGATAAGACACTTCAAAAAGATAAGAAAACTAACAAAGGCATTAATGGCCGTATTCACCAACAGAGTTTAAAAGCCCCAACATCCCACGATTACTTGGTACGCGACGCAGGGTAAGATAAAGTAAAAGATAATGAAAAGTCGCTTAGTTGGACATAAACCGCAAAAAACCACAGCCGGCGTTGAAGGAGATACCGAACAAGTACGGGATTTCCTTCACGCCGGCTGTGGTTTTTACGTCCGACATCTTTATCTTTTACTTAAATTATCTTACCCTGCATCACGTAACTATAGTCGAATCTCGTTATAGCGAAAATCTTGTGTTTTAACGAACACTTTTCTATTCTCCCAAGGATATTTTTAATGATCTTTGGGGAAGCCCCCCCCCCCTCCCCCATGTCCTCCTCGGATTTTAGTCGAAGGCGAAATCCCGTGATTGAGCAATGGTAATAGGTTAAATACGATTTTCTGAGTTGGCTATACCCTCTGAAAAAAAAAAGCTCCGTTGCTACAACGATCACACAGACCTACGACACAAATATGTACTCATTAAGTTTCGAACCCACACATTTGCAATTTGTAGAATAAATGGCACCACAATAATGCTCTGACATAGTTCCCATATTCACTTGTGAAAATGCGTGGGAGTTAAGGTAGATCACACTTGTCGACCATCCCCGAGGGAGAAGCAAATCATTCCACCAGGAAATCCGTGCAAGGATTTATATGAACAAGCGTCTCTCAAAGAATCATTTGCTTCAAATTTAACCAGAAGATATTTCAATATCAAATCAGTCACAAGAGAATTTATAGATTTACATTTATCTACTTACTAATAAATCAATTATATTTGTTACGTGTGTGAAAGGCTTTCTTTACAAGTAATGAAAGGAAAAGCTAATATTTTTTTTTTTCGAGGACCCCAGGTAAGAGGCCTTTCACACGGAGCGGACGCGGGTCCGGAAGAAGTTTTAACAATTGGAATATACCGCGCCTTTCAGACGAGCCGAAAAATCTCCGCACCTAGTAAGTGTTCATGCGGGTCCGGACGTCGTCCGCATGTGTCAAAACCTAAGTGCGGGCTCCGCATCCGCACATACAAGTTTCGACAATAGGTTTATTCGGAGCTTCCCAGTTGTTTTTGGTGTCTGCTCATTGATCATTTTTGTCGCCCCGCGGTCATTTTCTGCACACGAGGGCTAATTAAACCGGGACCTACAATTTATTGCCGATTCCGAACGGCAGGCTTGTTTTTTATACTCGTCGAGAGGTTGGTGGGCTAACCCCTCGATGGGGGACTCCCTGCAATAGCAATTTTTGCTCCCGTCATGTCGCCATTTTTGTTGTACTCCTGTGTCAGGAAAGTTTTCTGACAAGGACGAACCGGGTATCGAACTCGCGACACCTCTAAACATCCTTTGGTACTTTAGGCGAGTATCTTATCGACCTGGGCTACCGCGCTCTTTGGTGTTTGCATTTGTATAAGTACACAAAACATAAAATGGAATTTAAAATTAATTAAAAAATTAAAATACATTAATATCTCTCTCTCGCACACACACACACACTGAAAAGTAATTAATTTTAATTTGAAAAATGATATCAACTGAAAAACAAAATAAATTTGATTTTTTTTAAATTGGGAAATTTATAAAGTTCTTTCCACTAATGTTATAATTTTAAGTTTGCGCCTCAAGCACGGACAAAAAAAATGGCGCCTTTCACAATTTCGCTCCCCCACGGACCAAAACCTGGCTACGCCACTGCTGGGAGATATACAGTAGGAAATGTGCTACTTCTTATGGGAAAGAAAATGAAAATGTATGTGAGGTAATGTAACTACTAGTACACTGATCTTTGTCCTTTAAGGACAGCTGGTGTCTTTATTGGATTATAGGACCACCTGCCCCTAGCATGATGGTGTCACTACTGTTGTTGCTTCTTTGTGAAGGGAAAAAGAAACTCCGAGATGATACACCACTACATTTAGATGTGTGATGCTATCCTTATTCATGAATTTGCTTAAGATAGAGCATCAGAATGTAGCCAAAGGTTAGAAAATGTTGTAAGAATGAGAAATTTTGGCTTCTGTATATAACTTTAAATAAAACTAAGATATTTCATGTGAAAAAAGTATATATATTCAGGCCACTTTCATGAAACTTTTTGAAAAAAAACCACTTGGTTAAAACCAACGTGGTTTAAACCAAACAATCCTGATGCTGTATTTGGCCAGCAGTATAATTAATTTCGTGCAACCTCATCATTTCAGTGTGTGGAGATGGCAGGGATGAACAAATTCCAGGTGCTCGGTCACTGTGATGACTAGAAAACCAGTTTTGCCACCTAAATTTTATATGCATCATAGCTAAAGTGTAAGTACGACAAATTTTTTGATTTTGCAGCAATGTGTCTTCCGCGATATGGGAATGGGTTATAAACACCCAGAAAAGTACAAATTCCCCCCCCCCCCCCCCGCATTAATCAGGACTGCTTTTTTTGAAGGAAAAACATGCTTCGCTCCTTGAAAGAAAGAAATTTAAAATATCGGTAAGATTAAATTTTATTTTTTTTTTAATAAAAAGGATTTTAAAGAAAGGAGAGATGACAATAAAAAATTATTGAAAACTGTTCAAAGTATGGTGACCATACATCCCGTATTTTCCGGGACGGCCCCGGTTTTCTTTCTTTTTCTAGCCGTCCCGACTTTTTGGTAAAACTGTCCCGGTTTTTTCCCGGTTTTTGCATGACGCCTACTTGATTTTTTATTTTTCATTGAAGTCAAAGATTGAATTATAAAATAAATAAATAAATAATTGAATTATAAAATAAATAAAATAATTGAATTATAAAATAAATAAAATAATTGAATTATAAAATTATATTATGATAAATACAACTACAAATAACAACACATTAATCTCCCACATTTGCCTTGGTGAACGTTTTATTTCGTGAAATCCACTGTAATTTGCAGTAATGCTTCGTTTCCCGCCATTACTAGACTGACCATATTTCCTCGAGAGAAATACGGGACATTGGGATTCCAAATGCGGGAAAATACGGGACTTCGCCAATTATCGCCAAAAACAACGCTAAAACGAAGCAAAGTTGCCAAATATTGTTGAAATTACGGAAAAACCACAATGGCGGGAAATGGTGCATCGCTGCAAATTGCAGTGGATTAAAATGTATTCCACGAAAAACAAACGTTCAAGACAAATGTGGGAGATTAATATTCTCATATATAGTTATCGTATAAATAATTTATGAGTTGAAAAATAATGTCAATCTTCGACTTCAATAAAGAATAAAAATTTAAGTAGGCTTCGTGTAAAATACGGGAAAAACCAGGACCGCCAAAAAAACAGAAAATCTCGGGACTGTCCCGGGAAATACGGGACGTATGGTCACCTTAGCCATTACGATTTTTTTTTTGTAATTTCAGCAATATTTGGCGACATTGTTCATTTTTGACGTCGTTCTTGGCGATAATTGGCGATGTCCCGTATTTTCCCGTATTTGGAATGTCAATTTCCTGTATTTCTCTCGAGAAAGTATGGTCAGCCTAGTTCAAAGCAGGACGACGTGATGTGAAGAATAATAATTAAGCAAGATCCAAGAACAACAACTACTACCATCTTTTGTTTACATCGGAAGTTAACTTTGGTCAGAGTCGACAATGTTTACCCGACGCTGTCAAGATCGTGCTCTCGCTGCTTTTGATCGCCAGAAGGATCGTTAAACGATCTTGAATTGAAATCAAGGGATTTAATTAGGATCCCTCCTTGCGTGGATTCACTTATTCCTTTGAAAGATTCCTTCGTCGTAAAGTTCAACTTTGATTACAGGTCAGTAGATGCATATGAGCACCCGTTTCCGGACCCCCCCCCCCCCCCCCGCAAGCATTTTTTTTCCCTTTTTGTAGGGATGGAAGGATCTTGCTGTGTCCTAATGCTCATCTCGAATCCCTCATTCGAAATGAAATAGTCCTTTTACGAAAAAAAAAAAAATGTATTCTAAGGCACCCGGTAAGAAACTTTACGCCTATAGTTGAAATTTTCGAGGGGTGTGCATGTAAATTTGCCTGGGGGGGGGGATGGTGCTCTTAAGACAGCCCTGCTAAAACCCCCAATATTTCCCGCAGGTATTATGGAGATAGAGGGAAAAATGTAAGAGGTTGCAGGTGTAAGGGGGAGGATGGTTTATATTCTTTCCACGGGCGTAAACTTTTATCCACAAAATAGTTCTCTAATTCCATAATCATGTCATTACATCTGTGGCGAGGGATATAAACCATCCCTCCCTCCACATCTGCGACCTCCTACAGTGATTTTGTTGTGAATTTTTTGTTGAAACAAAATGAAATGATTTTCTTATCTATGCCCCATGTTTAGAAAATGTGTCAGATTCCCATTCATGGATTTCCGTGTAGGAACATATAAGCAGCATTATTATCATTTATTATAAACCTTTTGAACATATCAAACAGCTAATGTGTATCCCTCTTGAAGCAAACAACTCTTCATCATGCTTTGGCGTGTAAAAAAAAACACATTTTGCTCGTGACCATGAAAGTTATTTTTTAAATTTTACCTCCAATCATTATTATTACAGTTGATGCTCGTTATAAAGACCCCACGTGGTGAAAAAGCAGTATAAGCACCATTCCTGGCACTGCTTTGGCACCATGCAGTGCCGAGTCTAATGTAACCCAGAGAAAGGGAAATAAAAAAGTTTTTTTTACCGCTCATCAGTTCCCCCCCCCCCCATCCTGAACGGCACAGCAATAATCCATTAGAAACAGAAATAATCTTTGGGGCACATGCACGTGAAATTATCCTTAGGACACAAACATGTAAATAATCCAAAATACGCATAATAAATCGAAATAATACAATGGATTTGAATGGGTGGTAAACTCATATTACCGAATTTTAAAAATACATCACGACAATACGAAATTAAAATCACCAGAAATATTAAACTCCGAAGTGGTTGAAGTTACTAGACCTCGGCTCAACAGAAGTCATTTAACATAGTCAAGAATTTAAAAAATCGCTGCTGAAACGCGACTGTGAGCAGAACATCCTGCAACAATGCGCGATGGAAGTGAAATGACACGTAGTTCAGCAATGCATTAACGCAGAAAACGTTTCGTCCAATTGCTAACAGGTGCATGCGAATATGAAAATCAGTGGCTGCACCTGTAGGCAGAACTTTGTTTGGGCTTCGTCGTCTCACTTCTCTCCTCTGGCCATTAAGGGGGGGGGGAGTCCCTGCCCTGGCCTGTAATTATCAACTCTGTTTGCACCACAACCAGAAACATGGCAAGAACATTTCACTAAGCAGGAATAAAGCCCTAGCAGACCGAGAAGACAGTATAATCCAGTTGAGGCTGAAGGTAAACAAACGTTTCCGAGGTGCCACAGTTGACGATTTTCTGCAGGGGGTCTAAACTGCATCCCCACCCACCCTACGTTATAGTGACCATCCCATTACAATGACCGGTGGAATATATCCCAAATGTTTTCATATAACGACCATCATGTATGCTTTCCTTCCGATATAACAACCCTCTGAATATAACGTCCGTTTCCAATGGTATGAATGAGGGGTCATTAAAGCGAGCGTCAACTGCATTTATTTTATTAATTTTTTTATAAAATAACGTGATGATCATGTATTCCCAAGAGATCTTTATGATCTGTCCAGGGAATTTGTTAGTAGACATCCATGCCCAAACCGGATTTGAACCCAGACCTGCACAGTCAGAAGCTAGCTCCCTAACCACTGGACGGCCAGGCGACAATCCAGTGATGTGATTCAATCCATATTGAGGTGTTATAGACATGTGATCCCAGGCTATGCAAAATTATGCAGGAATTTCACAAAGTAAGTTCTTCAAAATTTCTAAAATTGTAAATTGTTGTTAAATTGTTAAAATCAAAGTTCATTCTTTAGCCTAGGGGTGCAAAACGTTCTGCCTGCGGGTCGCCACGTAATTCCAGTTGGAAAATTACACAGTATTACAAAAAGAATTTTTTTTTCCTTGCCTAGAATTTTTAAACTAATTTTGACTATATTTTGTGCGCCGCTGGTTTCAAATATGAAAACAGTTTTTCTCTATCAGCTCTAGTTTTTGAGATTCAGTGTAGCTCAATTATGCAATACTTTAACATTGAGTAGTAGTTACGTTTTTTTTTTATGTGGATTAGTTTTCCCCTGCTTCCTGCTCCGTGTGTTCAATTTAAATGTGTAGCCTATTGTCTGGCTTTCGCAATATATGGTCGTGGAACAATGCAAATCTAAAGTGTTTTTTAATCTGTTCCAGGATTTTTATTCCGCAAATCACGAACAACTGCATAACTTTGTTCTTTCTTTGAGGGCTAAATAAAAGAACGAATGACATCCAGTCGAAGAAGTTGTAATGACCGTCCTGATGTATTTTGCTACAGAACGTGGTGAGTACACCCTAAAAAAGAACAGTAAAGCCATTTTTCTGATTTTGTTAAAAGAGTTTACCTTGGGTATTTTGGCGTTATGTTTGGTGACCAAGATAAAGCTTGGACTCCACACACAGTGTGTAAAACTTGTACATAAAATTTATGACAGTGGACTAATGGGAAGTGAAGGGGTCTAAATGGGGCCAATACCCATTGCTCACTCAACCAAAATGAAAGAGGAATACGATACTATCACTTTGGTTCATAGAGAAGATAGTTTCACAAACATCAACGAGTAATTTGGGTGGACTTGAAAATGATTAACTTTCTTCTTGGTCAGCAAGAGGGCTTCACAAACCTATCGTTGCTTAGTGTGCTTATGGGATAGCAGAGCCTAACAATACCTCTGAATAGAAAAAGAGTGGCGTATACAAGAGAGAACATGATTGTTGGAGAAAGAAATGTTGTTCGTGAACCCTTCACCAGACGAGACATAGAATCATCTCGCTTCTGTTGTGTATAAAGGTAGGGTTAATGGAACAGTTCATGAAAGCTCTTGATTGCAGGACAGCCCTTGCTTTGCATGAAATAAATACAGAAAAACTTAAACCTGGATTGTTTTGATGGTCCTCAAATCAGACAGCTCATAAATGATCCTCATGTCGTAGATTCCATGAATAAGACAGTGTGGATCTGGTTTGTCCTTGTTGTCAAGAAATTTCTTGGCAACCACAAGGCTGAAAACTATGCTGAACTAGTTAACGGCAGCATGCTCAACAACTTGAGACCTTGGTTTTAACATGAGCGTAAAAGTTGATTACTTGCACAGCCACCTAGACTGTTTCCCCGAAAATCGAGGTGATACTAGTGGGGGAACAAGGTGAATGATTTCATTTGCACATGAGAGCAATGGAAGACCAATGCCAGGGCAGATAGGACACTCATATGATGGTAGAATCTGTAAACAGACAGTGTAAACAAAGTTCACTCAAGAATTTCAAACAAAAGAAGCTTTCGGAGTGGAAAAGAATAACTTTTCCTTTTGTTTTTATCTCATTTTAATTAAGATTAAAGACTATTTAAGACTATTAAGATTTACGGGAGTGTTGCTGTGTCTTTTTCAATCAATTAACCAATCAATTAATTTTTTTTCTTCAATTTAATGTCTATGTCCTAATCCTAATTTAATGTGTTATCGTGATTAACGCTATTTTCATATCTCACAAACAAAAGCTGATGGGTGAAAACTAATGCCATATTCGTTTTTAGCACATGAAATACACATAAAGTCAGTTTAAAAAAAACCAGGCACCAAAATCAGTGTTGCACATTGTTATCAATACATACATTCTGATACATACCTAATCTGACCATGTTTCCTTCATAGAAATACGGGATATCTTTAAAATAATTGTCAAAAAGGTAAGTGAATTTGCCATTCACAGCTGAAAGTATTGTCAAAAGCAATAAAAATTGCCATTCACAGCTAAAAGAAATTATCAAAGGAAAGGAAAATTGCCATTCACAGCTAAAAAAAATTATCATAATCAAGCAAAGTTACCATTCACCGTAAAAGAAAAAATTGGCAAAGGTAAGGGAAGTTGCCAATCGCAGCAAAAAAATTGTCCACGCCAAGTTAAGTTGCCAACTGTTGCTAAAATATCTGTAAAATCACTAGCTGCTGGGAATTATGGGTAGTGTAGCTCAAAATGTAATTCATCGAAAAACTATATATTTTTGACAAATACATGAGATAAATATATTTATAAGACAGTAATTAATGATGATAGTCATAATTATCATAATCCAATTTACAAGTCATGAAAATAACCATAAGTCTTGATTTCATAAAATTCAACTAAGCCTTTTTGAAACTTAGGCAAAAAATGGGAAATTTTATTTAAAAAGTTGAGGTGCCAAAATTATGGTAATATCCCATAGATTACAGATCACATGGTCACTTTTTGTGAAAATGAATAAATATTTATTCGTTTCCAAAGTTAAATAACACATAAAACAGTCAAATCTCGATGTTTGTCGTCTAGAGACCTAAGCCTATACAGAACAACTAATCAAAACTAAAGACGAAAGAAACAAAGGTTATAATAAAAAATTAAGTTAATAATAAAATGAATTTTTATATACAAGTTCCTGGCCGGTAAGCGGCCGAAATATCACATATTTTGCCTGCGGATTTACTCAATAGAACTTTCAACATTGTGCTCAACATCTGTGCTCGACAGAGAAAAAGGCACTTTGTGTACACAAGCTGAGGACAAGAAGGGTGAGCTTTAGGAGCTCTGCGTGCATTGCCAGCAGATAGCCCGACAATTTTCACAAACTATGGAAAAGAATGTGCACCCCCTGCTTTAGCTCTGTGTTGACTTCATTGGCGATGTTATTTGCAGTGCAGTTTGATTCAGGAATTGTTATATTAGCCCAAAATGAACGTTCTGAAGCCCCATCTTTAAAAAGCTTCATAAAAACCATCTTTTTTGTTACCGATGTTTTAGTGCTCTCATCAATTAGCTATGAAATAAAAGCTTTTGAATAAAAAGACTGTGATACACGTATAAAAATGTGTACATCATTAAAATGTAGCAATGTATGATGTAGTAAATTCAGTGTTTATCTATTTTCATGATAAATCTTGTCCACAGTTACCCTCTAATTTTTCATATTTATATTTGTAGAGTCATTTTATGTACCCTTAATCCCTGTATGCTTAAGAAAATGCAAATTTCTTCAAAATTGACAAATTAGACATGCGAGATAATTTTTTTTTTAATTTCAAAAATTTAGTGTAATTAAATATATTGTATTAAAAAGAAGCAGCAGTCTAAATGACTGCCTGCGGCCCTTTTAGGTATAACGTATAGTCCGGCCCTTCCAGTGTTAATGTTTCAATATCACAGTTTATAATAATTCTCACATGCATAGACTGAGTTACATCAAAAATTCAAATCACATCGCACATGCATCTATATCAATGAAAATCTTTGTTAGCGAAATCCGTATTCATTAGCCGAGGCAGAATAATCATGAAAAATATTTTCACAAGCCCAGGCATTTATTAGCTGAGGTATCACTGTGCAGGTATCATTCATTCTAACATATCATGTAGTATTTCAGGACTTATATATATATATAGAAGCAATGGATGGATAATTTTGCTAGTATCAAAAGAAAACCTATTTGTTATCATGCCATACTTTGGTTGTTTTTGAGTTTCCAGGCAGCGTAATACAGTATTTGATAGCTAAACCCCAGTCATGTTTTTAAGTATCATCATTAGGCCTACCCTTTTTAAATGCAGTTTATTGATCAGATGTCTATTTTGCAAAAAGTATTTACTTTCAACGATTGACATGTTGGAAATAAACATGATAATCATGTAGGGGATTAATCGAGAAGATATACATTCTTAACCCCATTGGAATTATCTGACTCCCTGAGGTCTTCATGCAAGGATATTCAAGTATGAGATCATCGAGATAATCGATGATTACCATATTTTTTCAGGTTTTTCATACTTTTAGTAACTTGTTTTAGTTCTCGGTTATTGTTTGTAATTATGAATGATGTTCATAATTATCTATCAGCCACCTTGTTGGGCGATTTGCCTGTTGCATCTATGAATTATTATTTGTGTACGCGACTGGCTCAGGCAGGTAGTCTTTGAATCCAGAGTACTACCATACCATGCAAACAATCACTCGCAGGTAAAAAAACTTCCTGAAGTTATCGATTGGATCTTCAAAGTATCTAAAACTCTCCAGAACCTAAACGTGACAAAATTTGACATAAATGCAGTAACTTTCTCTTTTCGAATACAAAACTTGAAAGAAACCACTAGAACGATTATAAACCGTCTAAATTCTAAACCTGCCCAAAAAATTTTAAATTGTGAAAGTGTTATTTCATTTTATCTTTGGCGTTTCTTAGCATTTCTGTCAAGTTGATGACTTTAAGCTGATAAAATCTGTATGATAAACTAATATCAGTCATACAACTGTTTGTGTTAAGTGTTTCAAAGTTTGCAATTTTTTTTATTAGGTTGTAAATATCGTTTTTACTTCAGTTTTCATTTTTCATGTGTGGTGTTTGGGGCAGGTGCTTTGGACAGTATGTTAAATGTGCCATGGGTTTTTCCGTATTGCATCAAACCTTGCCAACCTTGATTAAAATAGATTTAGACTAGATATACTCATATTTTGTGATGATAATACTTTTTCTCTTGCAGATAATCAAAGATACCCAATCATAATCTGCAAGATAAAAAAAGCTGAATCTTTATGAGAGGATATGCGAAGAAAAGTTTTGAAAAACATTGAACTTTTCTCAAGAATCATAGAAACTGAAACAAATTTGGGTGACTGATTTACGTTCAAATACATCTTTGAGAATATGGGCGAATCGTCTGCAAGATTGTTTTACGAGAATAAAAGCAATGCTGATTCTTTTTTATCAATTTAGACACAATCTACAGTTTCTGATCGATTTCTTTGTGGAGAAAACTAACATGAGTATCACCACTGCAGAACATTGATGAAAATAAATGGACGGGTGTCCTTAAAAAGATAGACTAAAATCTCTGTACTGTAGAAAGCACACATCAATGTGATATCTGTCTTAAAACATTTCCATGAATTAGCAATTTAAATCTGTGCAAAAAAAGACAAACAAAAAGAACCCACATCTGGGAATTTCTGAAAAATGTTCCATCAGATCGACACTTTAAACTGGCATACCAAAAACCACCCTGGGGAGAAACCGCACAAGTGTGATATCTGTAGTAAAACATTTCCTAGCCGCAGCACTTTGAACATGCACAACAGAGTGCACACAGGGGAGCAGCCATACGAGTGTGGAATCTGTGGTAAATCATTTTCTCAACTAGTTCATTTAAAACGACACCACGGGGTCCATACTGGAGAGAAGCCACACGAGTGTGATATCTGTAGTAGAAAATTTTCTCGAGTAGACCATCTGAACCTACACAAAAGAGTCCATTCGGGAGAGAAGCCACACGAGTGTGAAATCTGCGGTAAAGTATTTTCCTACCATAGCAGTTTTAACCAACACAAAAGCGTCCACAGTGGGGAGAAGCCACACGAATGTGATATCTGTAGTAAAATGTTTCCTAGCCGCAGCAATTTGAACCGACACAAAAGACTGCACATGGGAGAGCAGCCACACAAGTGTGATATCTGTAGTAAAACATTTTCTCAACTGGTCCATTTAAAATCACACGACAGGATCCATACTGGAGAGAAGCCACATGAGTGTGATATCTGTAGTAAAGTATTTTCTGACCATAACAGTTACAACAGACACAAAAGAGTACACACGGGAGAGAAGCCGCATGAGTGTGAAATCTGTGGTAAATCATTTTCTCGAGTAAGTAGTTTAGAATCACACCACAGGGTCCATAGTGGAGAGAAGCCACATGAATGTCATACCTGTAGTAAAAAATTTTCTACCAGCAGCAGTTTTAACCGGCACAAAAGAATCCATACTGGGGAGAAGCCATATAAGTGTGAAGTCTGTTGTAAAGTATTTTCGGGCCACAGCAGTTTTTACCGACACAAAAAGGTCCACACTGGGGAGAAGATACACGAATGCGAATTTTGTCATCGGAAGTTTTCAACCTCAACTCACCTGAAGAAGCACAAGTTGATTCATTCTGAAGGCGTTCAAATCAAATTACTAGCGTCAAGTAAATGATTCATATACAAGACTGTCTTACCAGGATATTTCAGTGGAAGAATCGACACATCTTTCATGCGATTAAGAGGGTGTTTCAAGGAGAGGATTAATAAATGAAGGAATCAAAAACTCTCCGATAATGCATTTTAAAAAGAAAGAGAATAGAGTTATTATTCTGTGAGAAGTTAGCATAAGTTATTGCCAATCGATGGTTAAGTAATTACATAGGTTAAATAGTAGTTAAATACACTGAAGAGCCAAAAAAACTGGTACACCTGCCTAATATCGTGTAGGGCCCCCGCGAGCACGCAGAAGTGCCGCAACACGACGTGGCATGGACTCGACTAATGTCTGAAGTAGTGCTGGAGGTAATTGACACCATGAATCCTGCAGGGCTGTCCATAAATCCGTAGGAGTAAGAGGGGGTGGAGATCTCTTCTGAACAGCACGTTGCAAGGCATCCCAGATATTGTCCAATAATGTTCGTGTCTGGGGATTTTGGTGGCCAGCGGAAGTGTCTAAAGTCAGGAGAGTGTTCCTGGAACCACTTTGTAGCAATTCTGGACGTGTGGGGTGTCGCATTGTCCTGCTGAAATTGTCCAAGTCCGTCAGAATGCACAATGGACATGAATGGGTGCAGGTGATCAAACAGGATGCTTACGTACCTGTCACCTGTCGTATCTAGGCGTATCAGGGGTCCCATATCACGCCAACTGCACACGCCCCATACCATCACAGAGCCTCCACCAGCTTGAACAGTCCCCTGTTGACATGTAGGGTCCATGGATTCATGAGGTTGTCTTCATACCCGTACACGTCCATCAGCTCGAAGAAATTGGAACCGAGACTCGTCAGACCAGGCAACGTGTTTCCAGTCCTCAACAGTCCAATGTCGGTGTTGTCGGGCCCAGGCGAGGCGTAAAGCTTTTTGTCGTGCAGTCATCAAGGGTACACGAGTGGGCCTTCGGCTCCGAAAGCCCATATCGATGATGTTTCGTTGAATGGTTCGCACGCTGGCACTTGTTGATGGCCCAGCATTGAAATTTGCGGAAGGGTTGCACGTCTGTCACGTTTAATGATTCTCGTCAGTCGTCGTTCTTGCATGATCTTTTTCCGGCCGCAGCGATGTCGTAGATTTAATTTTTTACCGGATTCCCGATATTCACGGTACACTCGTGAAATGGTCGTACGTGAAAATCCAAATTTCATCGCTACCTCGGAGATGTTAAGTCCCATCTCTCGTGCGCCGACTATAACACCACATTCAAACTCACTTAAATCTCGATAACCTGCCATTGTAGCAGCAGTAACCGATCTAACAACTACGCCAGACACTTGTTGTGTTATATAGGCGTTGCCGACCGCAGCGCCGTGCTCTGATTGGTTCCATATCTCTTTATTTGCATACGCATGCCTGTACCAGTTTTTTTGGCTCTTCAGTTTAGTTTTCAATGAATCTCATATACAAATACAACGCCACAACAGGCAAAATGCCCAACAAGGTGGCTGAGAAAAAGATGTCCATAAAAATATGGATGTCATGTATTTCAAAAATATAGCAACCCAATTAAAAATGCAATTAACACAAATTGTAAACAATATATACACACATGATAAAATATTATACAATGCCCATAAAGAATACTTATGGTTGTCTTATTCTAAGTATGGATAACTTCTCGATTACCCCAAAGACAACCATTCATTCTAAAAATTTCAAAAATATAATCCTTCTTGTTAATCATGTGAAAATATAATTTTACGTAAGTTCTCCGTATATGTAAGCATAAGCATAATTTTATAGGTTTGTACTTAAACATACACATGTTTTCTTTGTTCAGTACATTAACAAAACTGTTGTTTAATCAATTTAAATATTTAATTAGTTCATATTGACCCCTGGAAGGACTTTGTCTCTTGGGGATCACAGAATGACTGTCATCTTCATGTATGCCATTTTGTTTTCTTTTCTGTGTTTATCTTACTTGTTTTGAATGCATGTTTTATGTGTTGTGTTCAGTGTAATAGATTAAAAAACAATTCAAGCCTGCTTAATGTGGTATTAAAAGTCTTACAATATGCTATTCAACAACTCAATACTAAGGCTTTTTTTTAGTTGAATTTTCTCTTAGCTTAATCATTCATTTTAAATGAAATGTCAAAAATTCTTCTGAAAGAGGTACATTTGGAGAGCGATTCTGAGGTAGAAATCAATTAGTCTGGCTCAAGTGACAGTTACTCATTGGATTTCATTAATTGTGATTGGCATGAAAATTTAACTCACGATGAAACTGTTTTATATTAGTACATGAATTGACATTAACTAATATAAAACAGTTTCATATAGATTGACGAGGGAATTTAATTATGAACGAAACTTTCTGAATGCAAGTTTCCAACGGGTTTTTTCTTCTCAGTATCACATAAGAACATACGAAACGTCTCTTATTGAATGTATGTAACGCTAAATATTTCACATGGTAAAAACATTTTCATTGGATCAACGTATTTATTTGTTTGTGATTGGGTCAAGTGCCCCAAGAAAATTAAAGGGTTCATTCAAAACTGTCCGAAAATGGTGCTCATCGAGAATATCCGTTCTGTGTAAATCTTTTCGATATAGTTTTTTCTGTCTTCACAGACCTAACTGTAGTTTTAGTATGTCTTTGTGAGCCTATGTGTGTGTGATTGATGTAGCATAGCTGTGTGAATAGTCACACATAATTTGAATTGAGATACGTATCGATGACATCAGATTTATTATAGAGACACTTTCCTTATTCTTTTGCGAAAAACATCGAAGATGACAATATCCTGGTTCATGTATACGTTCGATTTAAAAAAAAAAATCGAAAATTTGGGTCCACAAATAATGTTGGTAGTCTTCTATCACAGAGACCAAATCTAAAAGAAAACTGCGAAGCAAATGCTTGTCATTTCATTTCGAAATTTTCGAGCTGTGTCTGTGATCCCCCACCAGGGTATATTAATATGTTCTGCCGTCCCGCCTATACAGGCATACGGCAAGGTGGGTTGGACGCAGCGATCGTAATTTCACAGTGATAAAAGCAAATAACACCCCCGACAAATGATATGTTTAATGATAATCACACAGTACTGACGAGGAATTACCCACCTCTGACTTGAATGGCTTCTCGATTGACACTAAATCACAGGACAAATTAAAATGTGTGCTAATTAATGCCAGGAGCTTAGATAATAAAGATTTTTTTATAAACTATGGTAGTTGAGGAGGGCCTGGATCTTACAGCCATTACAGAATCTTGGGCAAACGATGGGGATGAATCTTACACATCTCAGGATACGATACGTTTTTGAGAAATAGATATGATAGGGAAGCGGGTGGAGTGTTGATATATGTGAAATCATGTTTGAAGGCTAGAGAGTGTAACATGCAGAGAAGTGATATTGAAACTGTATGGGTTGAGCTTGAAAACAAAAGACGTCATAAACTTATTGTTGGGGTTTGTTACAATCCACCGAATAGGGATCCGAACTACGTCGACAAACTTCATGATGAAATTTCCTACATGTGTAAGCGTAAGAGGGTTGTGATACTTGGGGATTTCAATTACCCGGGTATAGATGGGAGAATCTTTCATCTGGAGATCAATATGAAAGGGACTTTCTTCAATTGGTGCTCTATAATTTTTTGCATCAGCATGTATCAGAAGCCACTAGGGGTACTGCTATTTTGGATTTAGTTCTTACTAGTTCTGAGGATCTTGTTGAACATGTTTCGATAAGGGACGAGTTTTCTTCCAGTGATCATCGTGTCGTTAGTTTTCACTGTAAGTTTTCTTCGGCAAAGGTTGATAATAAAAGACTGGTTCCTTATTTTCGGAGAACTAGCTTTGATGTAGAGGAAGGTTAGCGGAAGTTTTCAAAGACCGGTTCGAATCAGTAGGGGTGGTAAGTCAATGGGAAGAATTTAGTACGAAGCTGTCCTCTGTTTTGCACGACGTCATGCCCTTTGTTCGAAAAAAGCGTGTCTATACATCGCACCCTCTATGGTTCACAGATAGCGTGCGTAACCTTTATCTTGAAAAGAAAAGAGCATTCAGTGAGTATAAAAGTAGACGAGATGACGTGTACTCATAAAAGAAGAGCGCTGAAGAAAGCGATAAGGGATAGAGTAAAAAGGAAGTTGAATCTGGGTTGACAGATAACGTTGTCTCTGATCCAAAATAAGTTTTTAGATACGTCAATAAGGGATATGAGGGGACAGTTGGCCCCCTGTCGATAGGAGGGTCTAGGTTAGAGAGCAATGTAGGCATGTGTAGTGCTTTCAATGACTTTTTCGCGTCAGTTTTTAATGGAGATAATGATATTCAATATACTGGTGTTGCATGGGGTAAATTCTCAACGATATTCCCGCGGAAGACGTGGAGGTCCTGAATCTTCTAAAAAATGCATGTGCAAATAAAGCACCAGGACCAGATGATATCTATCCCAGGGTCCTCAGGGAATGTGCTAATGAATTGTTGGGGCCAGTCGCACAGATATACAGGAGTAGTGTTGCTGAGGGTATCGTCCCAAGGGATTGAAAACCCAGTGAGTTTGACGAGCTCCCTCTCGAAAATTTTATAAATTATTATCCAAAGGCAATTTGTGAAGTGGATAGACGAGAATAATGTATTGTCGGATAATCAGCATGGGTTCAGGAAGGGGAAGTCATGTGTAACTAACCTCCTTTGCTTCTGTGATCACGTGACGAATGCTTTGGGTAAGCGCAAAAATGTAGATGTTTACCTTGATTTCCAGAAGCCATTCGATCGGGTCCAACATGGTAAACTCTTGAAGCGTTTACACGAGATTGGAATTGGGGGCAATTTGCTGAATTGGATAGAATCGTGTATAAGAGATAGGTCACAACGAGTTATGGTGAACGGGGAATTCTGTGGTTGGACAGGCGTCACAAGTGGAGTTCCTCAAGGAAGTGTCCTTGGCTCCATACTTTTTTCACTTTTTATCGATAAACTCGATCAGGGTATCGATGGGATTGCTAGCAAATTCGCAGATGACGTGAATCTAATGGGGGTAATCGGGAATCAAAGCGATATGGAGGTGCTCCAGACTAACTTAAACAGGATTGCAGCATGGGCAAATGAATGGAGCATGGCGTTTAGCGTTGACAAGTGCATGGTCGCTCATTTTGGTTCGAACAACCCACGGTTCTCTTACGAGTCGAATGGTGTGACTATCCTGGATGCAACTAAGGTCACCGATTGGGGAATTCTCATTGACGAGTGGCTTAGGTTTTCTGAACATTGTTTAGCGGTCGTCAAAAAAAACGAATAGAATGCTGTGTCTGATTTTGAAAAAGGTCTCTTCGCGTTCTCCTAAAGTCATTCTTCCGGTTTTCCGAGGCTTAGTTCGTCCTGGACTGGAGCATGCAGTAAGGTTTTGGAGACCATACCTACAGAGGGACATAGAAGGGCTTGAGTTATGAAAAGAGACTTCATTTTTTGAATATGACATTACATTGGATGAACGCAGGTGTCGAGGAGATATGATCGAAGTGTTCAAAATTTTCAATGGGATGGATAGGATGAACCATGAATTATTAGTCATGTAAAGCTGAGGTACATAACCCTAAGACTGGGTTGCGACACACCGTGGACTTTGTTATAGTCGACCAAGAACTGTCACTAATAATCAACATGCAGCTGCATCTTAGTGATGCGAGAACATCGATTACGAACGAGACTACAACTGACACTTTAATAAACAACATCCAGCTGAGCCCTAAGTTACCATAACAACCGAGCCGACATTGGAATGCCATACTGTTGCCATTCCGCCACTCGTTATAATAATAAAGATCATATAAATTAATAACATCTTCCTCCCTTTAGGGGAAAACCATAAGTTTCCTATAATTTGTGAGCGTATGTCAGCCTGGATGGAGGCTTTACCAGGCGACCCGATCTTGTGACCGTGTAAGATCCATTATCCCGGGTTGTCTGTGATGACGGGTCTGCTACCTGTTTCCGTGGTGTTGGAACCTGGCATGCAAGAGCCTTGTTGAGGTGGAGAGGGTCCGTGCAAAGTCTCAGTGATCCATCTCGTTTAGGTACTATCACGAACTGATTCGCCCAGCTGGTTGGCTCCACTACTCACTTGATGATTCCTTGCTCCATGAGACGGTGCAGCTCTTGCTCGAGTTTTTCTCTGAGAGCGATAGGTGGCTTTCGAGGAGGGGAGACCACGGGAACAACTTCCGGATTCACTTTGAATTTGACCTGTCCCAGAAATTTGCGGACTCCTTCAGAAAAAACGCTTTCCAGTTCTGGTTCCAACATCACATTGGCAACTCTGATGAAATTACTGTGTTGTACAGATATCAAATTCATGGCTTCACATGTGCGAAGCCCCAGGAGTGGTGACAGTTCTTGGTCGACTATAACAAAGTCCACGGTGTGTCGCAACCCAGTCTTAGGGTTATGTACCTCAGCTTTACATGACCCGCTTGTGATAAGTTCCGAATTATTCCACATTTTCAGTTTGCGACGACACGGCAAAACATTTGTATTCGGTTCTACTTTTGACCTGGGTAATAGGTTGATGGTTTCACGCTGTGCTACTTCATTCATGCTGCGGCAATTCGGCTTCTTCCCTGCTCTGAGATGGAGTTACAACACCGCTGCCGCCATGTTTAGTGATGCGACAACATCGATTACGAACGAGACTACAACTGACACTTTAATAAATCACATCCAGCTGAGCCCTAAGTTACCATAACAACCGAGCCGACATTGGAATGCCATTCCGCGAATGGCAACAGTATGACACTCATTATGGCAAATTATAATAATACAAATACAACGCCACAACAGGCAAAATGCCCAACGAGGTGGCTGATAAAAAGATGCCCATAAAAATATGGATGTCATATGTTTCAAAAATACAGCAACCCAATTAAAAATGCAATTAACACAAATTATAAACAATATATACACATGATAAAATATTATACAATGCCCATAAAGAATACTTATGGTTGTCTTATTCTAAGAATGGATAGCTTCTCGATTTACCCCAACATGTTTATCGTATTTCCTTTAAACGTATCAATTGTGTTACAATTTACTACCTCCGGGGATAAGCTATTCCATTTATTAACAACACTATTAGAGAAAACTTCCCTGCGACACCATAACCTTGCATTGTCCCTCACCAATCGAAACTGGTGTCCCCAAGGGCGTAGCCGGGGGGGGGGACTTGGGGGTCTGGTCCCCCCCCCCCGAAATGTGAGAAAATGACCGAAAAAGGGAAAAAGATGGCCAAATCCATTGTTCTGTCACTTTGGTCCCCCCACGAACGAAATTTCTGGCTACGCCCCTGGGTGTCCCCTTGTAAAAGCAGTCGATTGGCGGTGTACTAAAAGTTCATGGTCCATCCTATCCATCCCATTGAAAATTTTGAACACTTCGATCATATCTCCTCGATACCTGCGTTCATCCAATGTAAACATATTCAAAAAAAATGAAGTTTCTCTTCATAACTCAAGCCCTGTGTGCCAATAAGTATAACATCGATATTTTCTCAGCCACCTCGTTAGGCATTTTGCCTGTTGTGGAGTTGTATTTGTATTTGACAATATACTGAGTAGTATAAAATCTACAGATTCAGCCCCCACCAGGATAGACTACTGTTAACTGAGAATGGTATCGTGAAGTGTGCTAACTAATTGTGTTCATTAAAGTTCTGGAGCAGTGATGAAAGGTTTCCGTTAATATTGTACTACTTTGAATTACTAGTATAACAATGCCAGTCCCTCCACTCCACACAATGTTCTCAGAACTTAATTAAGTATTATTATTATTTGGTGAAATCTAGAGAGATTTCCATCGTAAATATGATTTACAAATGAACCAATAGCGGGTAATGGAATTATTGAAATTCCGAACAGCCTTCCAGGTGAAGAGCTTCAGAATTTTTTCAGGAAGTGATTTGAAAAATTTCAACTAAAAATGCATTGATACTAGACTGAAATGAATCGAAATAATGTATGTAATGGAATATAAAGATCGGTTCGCATTTCCCCCTCGAAGTTTGGAACCAGAGAAAAACCAACTTCAGCCGACCACCACTATGGCGACGGTGGGGTTTGAACACGGGTCCTCGCGATGTGAGTCCGTCACTATGACCACCATAGCGGCACGGGTCACCGCTGCACGGCTACGAGCTTCTCCAGAGGAGGAGGTCAAAAAGCTTAGGCAAAGCATGACCTACGAGTCGGACTCGTAGGTTGTTGTCTCGGACGACGGCGTTTCTAGTGTGACGCTAAGTCGGGGTTGTAAATAGTGTAAATATGTTTGCCGTATTTCGTTGTAAGATTCTTAAAGTCTTTACTAACGCGTTTGTCATTGGGTGTTCCTGATACACCTAATGGTATACTAACAAATGCGTCGCGCAGGAGGATGGTCTCTTTCAATTTCGACCCAAGGGATGGGTCCTAGACCCTCCCGACGCGAACGATCGGTCTGACTCTAGATCGACTTTTAGGATCCAATTTATTTTAAAGATGCAAGTAGCATCTTCTTTTGAATCGACCACGCTGAGCACGATTGCTCTCCACCGTCGATCCTCAGAACCAACTGCCTGCTCTCAGAGGCGGTTCAGGTCTTGCAATTGTGTTATCCCATTTTTATTTCAAATTAGTTGAACTGCATAAGAAATGCTTATTATTGCTTCTCGAATGGAATAAGTAGTACCCGGTTGCGAATGTTTTCCGTTCGATTGCGAACTCTTAATATACAGGCAATACGAGAGCATTTTTGAATAGTTTGGCATTTATTAAGTTCGAATTATTTCGTGCATACAACACATGGAACAAGTTTTTCATCGGCGCATTTATCACAATGCATAAACACCGAATTCAGCTTAGGCGTCGTTTCCACGGGATCATCGACCGGATCAGTTCCCTCACCTTTGTTCTTATTCACGCAAAGGAAATCTCTGTCAACGTTTGAACTGCTGTCTGCCATCAAATAACCTGAGTATTCAAGGTTCCAGTCTTGTGGACATTGAGTCATGGCAGCAAACATCTCTGTGTGTAATAAAAGAAAAACGAGATTTCTTAGCAAACAAAAGTATGTGTCATTTCACAGAAGCTATTGAAAAATAAATTGCAGTCTAATCTGACAAATAAATCGCACGTGTGATAAGTGAGCTTAGAACTTCGTATTTGAAAACCAATGACGCATAGGCATATTTTTCACTTGAAATTGCGCTTCCTCTGCGACAGGGTTGTTGTAATAGAGAAAATACACACACACACACTTCCTAAATTAAAATAATAACTATCAGATCACTATTTACGATTATGAGAGTGTCCACAGATATATGATACATTTCCTTGACTTGGGTTCGAGGTTATTCGTAAACAACCGATACTTAGCCACCTCACATTAGAAGCGATTGTTGTGCGTTGGCCACAGGGATAAGATGAAAGAAAGAAAACTTTTTGGGTTTTGAATGGGACCCATCTTTCTCTTTTGATTCAGACGAGAGAAGCAAAGCAAGGGTGCTCAATCTTTTGAAGAGTGGGCCACTTCACTGGTTTGGGAACGTTTCGCGGGCCACTTGAGTTATCTAAAAATGTGCCGCAATTCACTCAGGTGATTTGAAAGTGGGTACGGACCACTCTTGAGTTACCAGGAAAGAAAAAGCGCGATTCACTCGGGTGATCTGAAAGTGTTCCCTGGGCCACTTGAGTGAACTGAAAACTTTTCGCGGGGAATTCATGTGATCTGGAAATGCGTTTCGAGCCACTTAAATGATCTGAAAATGCGCCAAGCGCTACTTAATTTATATATAAAAATGCCGCTGGCCGCTTAAGGAACTGTAAATGTATCGCGGGATGTTTAAATGATCTGTAAGTCTCGCGCGCGCGGCGGCCTTTAGAATGATCTGCAAATTGTACCACGAGAGCCACTTTGAACTAGAGATATGTGCCGAGGGTCACTCAAGCAATTTGGAAATGCACCGCAAGCTACTGAAGTAATCTGGAAATATGTCACGGACTACTCAAAGTGATTTGATAATCTTTCGTGGGCCACTTCAGTGATTTGGATATGTGTCACCTGCCACATCAGATGACCCGGGGTCACATCTGGTCTCCTGGCCATGGGTTGAGCATGTATGAAGTAAAGATACGGGGGGGGGGGAGGTAAGGTAAACTCTCCTTATGGCAGAGGAGGTGGGGGAGTTTCTAATAACTTCAAGTAAAGTGTTGTAAAAACCTGTAACTGAGACAATTGTTTTTACAAAAGCAAGTGTTAAAATTTCAATGATGCTAGTCTTTACTGGATTATTTATCGAACAAAGAAGACCTCGCATCAATTTGGTGTCGTGACCAGGAAACATGGCTTTCAGCATAACCAGATTAACATTTATATATTTATATTTACAGTATTCTCATAACATTGCATCCACAACAAAAAGCTTTGATTATCCACATTATTCTTGCATCGTGATTGGGTTTGTTTAATTTATTTATTCTGGGAAAAATGATACCGCTCATATGAGAGTACAATAATGAATTATGCGAACCTTGAGTAATTTTTTCTTTGGCGAGACAGACAGCACAAGGCAAGAATTTTGTGTTTTCAGCATTCTTCGGATCTCTGTATTCGAGAGTCTGTATCCATGCCGTAGTGTCGACCGACCGAAGTACGGACGACAGGTCTGGTTTCGTTTCCGGTAGACATTCGGTATTTTTACCGCTGTTCCACGCGAATTCGGACGTGCCAGCCGCATAACCAACGTAAAGCATTTCTGTTTCAGTCTCCGATTTCGACGTACATGTTTTAGATCCCCAGTTTACGTATTTAACGCCGCTTCCCTTGGGTTTCTTCCAAACTGTCGGAGAGAAAAAGAATAAAATCGTGAAACATTCGGTAGAGAAATCGGTTGTCAAATCATCATGTTTTGGTGCAATTTAATTGCTATAAATCACAAAGTGAAAAATTTGACTTTATAATTTATTGCCAATTATTTAATTCTCGAACACAAAGGAATATTAGAAACAATAGAGCGCAGACCCGTGCCGACACCACCTATAGCAGATGGTCTCCGTGCGAAGCTCATGACGTCACTAAAGAAGTTCATCTCACTTATAGCCATTGGATATAGCAGGCCGATGCATGCACCATTTTTACCCTTTTTTGTAGTATATCCAATGGCTATAGAATACAGAACACAGAATGAACCGAGAACGTCCAGGTTCTTTCGCTATTGCAAAATTGCAATAGCGAAAGCACAGTGGTCATAAGACCGCGGACGCACCGGGAAAACCTACTGGTGTTTCAGCCAAGCGAAGCCACCCCAAGAAAATCCAACCCCCCCCCCCCCAGGGCGCCCCTCACCAACTCTCTCCCTGCCTCCCTCACATTCCCAACCCAACAATAGCTCCGCATCTCCGCCCGGCACCACCAGGACGTTTGCGCCCCCAACCCCAACTAAACATCCAATGGCTATAGGTGAGATGAACTTCTTCGGTGACGTCACGAGCTTCGCGCGGAGGACTTCTGCTGTAGATGGTGTTGCCCTTACGCAGCTTCTGACGAGTACGAAGAGCAGTTGCTGCTTTGAACTTTTAAACCCAATCCACTCGTATGACATGATGTTCACGACCTTCCGTGTCAGATATCTTGGAAATTATATGAAGATATACAACTTTATATATACGCAGCGCGTAACGCGTTCACGTAAGCGGAATTGAAGGCCCAGTTACGCGCGAAAGGACGTGAGCGTCACGTCATACGAGCTGATTGGGTTGAAATGTTCAACGAAGTGATTGGGTAAACTCTGCGTGCAGTGTTTACAATAGGGTATTTAAATCAGAGTATAAAATACAAAAATTTAACTGTTCATCTCGTTGCTTGTAACGGGGCAATTGGCCCTAAACAATAAAGATTATTATTATATTATATATAAATCAGATTTGATTGGGTTAAAGACAAGAGGACTTCTCTAAAATCGCACCCCGAGGAGATTTAAGACGCATGCAAAACATAATTGATAACAATCAGAGAGCTTTTCTGAAGTTCAATTCCTTTTAATAACCTAAATCTCTAAAATCAACGGCACTGTAGTCATAACATTTTAAGTTCAGTTTCGCGTTTTATGTAAACTCGCGGTTAGTGGAAATCGATATATACTTATATTTTTTTCGAAAATGAGATGGTGCGTGGTTGTGATTCCTTTCCGCGGAAACAAAGTTTCAGATCAGTATTCACAGTGTGTTGGTAAATGTTTTCGTTGTCTAAAAAGCATGTTTATGTCGTAAAAAAAGTTGTATACGTACCAATCCGTTACCATATAAAATTACAAATTTATAATTTCATACTCACCCAGATCATCTCCAGTCTGAAAAAAAATAGAGAAAACGCAATTATAGGATTTCATATAAATAATGTGTTGATTGTATACAATTTCACACACACACTAATCACACAATAGCTTCTCAAATAACATTTTAAATTTTGGATGTGCGTGTACGAAAACTTACCTCTTAGAAAATTCGGGCGATACAAAAAATATTTCTAACACTTTGCGTGTCTACGCTTTTGGTTTTGTTCGTTGTCAAACTAAAAAGAACTTCTTGGGTAAAAGATGGGGGTGACTCTTGATTAACGTGAAACCATATGTGCACGCTCGAGAGTGTAACATACAAAATAGGAAACTACATGTGTTGAGCTTGGAAAAAAAGCGTCATACACTCATTTTCAAAAAAGTCTCTTCGCGTTCTCCTAAAGTCATTCTTCCGCTTTTTCGAGGCTTAGTTCGTCCTGGACTGGAGTATGCTGTAAGGTTATGGAGACCATACCTACAGAGGGACATACACTTGGTTGAAGGGGTGCAGAGAAGAGCTACGCGTGTCCTCATTGGCACATGGGGCTTGAGTTATGAAGAGAGACTTCATTTTTTGAATATGTTTACATTGGATGAACGCAAGTGTCGAGGAGATATGATCCAAGTGTTCAAAATTTTCAAAGGGATGGATAGGATGGATCACGAACTTTTAGTACACCGCCAATCGACTGCTTTTACAAGGGGACACCAGTATCGATTGGTGAGGGACAATGCAAGGCTATGGTGTCGCAGGGAATTTTTCTCTAATAGGGTTGTTAATAAATGGAATAGCTTACCCCCGGAGGTAGTAAATTGTAACACAATTGACACGTTCAAAAAGAAATACGATAAACATGTTGGGGTAAATCGAGAAGCTACCCAATACGTAGAATAAGGCAACCGTAAGTATTCTTTATGGGCGCTGTATAATATTTTATCATGTATATATATTGTTTATAATTTGTGTTAATTGCATTTTTAATTGGGTTGCTGAAATATATGACATCCATATTTTTATGGGCATCTTTTTATCAGCCACCTCGTTGGGCATTTTGCTTGTTGTGGCGTTGTATTTGTATTGGTATTTGTAGTAGGGGTTTGTTATAATACACCGAATAAGGATTTGAACTACATCTCCACACTTCATGAGGAAATTTACTATATGTGTAAGCGTAAGAAGGTTGTTATATCATGAGATTTCAATTACCCTGGTATCGATTGGGCGAACTTATCGGTTAGAGAACTTATATGAGAAAGGCTTTCTTAAGTTGGTGCCCGATAGGCTTTGTATCGTCAGGTATTAGAAGCTACTAGGGGTACTTCTACTTTAGATTTAGTTCTTACTAGTTCCGAGGATCTTATTGAAAATGTTTCGGAGGGGAACGAATTTTCCTCTAGTGCTCATCGCGTGTCGTTAGTTTTCTCTAACTTTTCTTCGGGTAAAGCTGATAACAGAAGCACGATTCCTTGCTTTCGAAGAACCAACTCTGATCTTTTGAAAGAAAGTTTAGTGGGAGTTTTCAAAGACCGGTTGTGTGTAATCAGTTGGTGTGGTACGTTAATGTGAAGAATTTAGGGCCTAATTCTATGTTTTGCTTTACGTCACACCCTTTGTTCGAGAAAAGCGCGCTTGTTCGTCGAACTCTCTCTGGTTCACGGAAAAAGTGGATAGTTTTTATCTTTAAAAATAAAATGGCATTTAGAGAGTATAAAAGTGAAATAGATGATGTCAATATATACTGAAAAGAAGGGCATTGAAAAAGATGATTAGGGGAAAGTGAAGAGGAAGTTGAATCTAGGTTGATAGATGACATTGTCGCTGACCCAAAATTATTTTTCAAGTATGTCAACAATACATGTAAGGGGACAGTTGCCCCCCTCGATAGGAAGATCTAGAGTAGAGAGCAAAATAGGCATGTGTAGTGCTTTCAATGACTCTTTTTCACGTCCGTTTTTAAGAAAAGGCGATATCCAAGGTACAGATGCATCATGGGGAATTAAAGTTCTCAACGTGGTGCTGATTGCATTATTAAGCGCGTCTTTGAGAGACTAGTTCATGAACAGGAGCCACCATTTGTCAAGGATCGTGGTGTCCTTGGGGAAGACCGTGGGACTGGAGGAGAAAGAACTAGTAGGGGACCAAGGCCAGCGCGAACCATAGACGAAATGATAGATCTCCATTGCGTGCAACAGAAAGAGCTCATACTTCTAATGAGATTAGGGATGTGTAGCAGGGGTAGCTTAAGCGAGGGTGCATGCAGGGGGTGCGGTATATCCGGGTAGCAGGTTGTAAGGCGCGGCGGCTCAGGCTTTCTTTGGACACAAACAATTTAAAAATTTTCCCACGGTAAAATTCACCTGACATCACGCTTTTGAGCCACACGCTGAAAACGGAGGCTTTTATCAAACTTGAGGAAAAAGACAGGGCCTGGGACGCTAATATTAAAAACAAAAATGTAATCTATCACAAGAAGCAAGTTTGCATTTCTGTGCTCTCAAATAGCAATTTTTCCAGGCAGTCAAATAAACGCAGAGGAAATACTCGTTCGTAATTCGACTTCTCACTTGTTCGGTCGCTGAAGACCAGAAACGCCTTCGAAATGAATTTCTCAATGGAAATCGCCTCTCTACACATAATAGAGTGTATTCACATAATCTTGGAGATTTTGCGGAACATAGTAATTTCAAACACACAATATGAATTGCGCTAATTTTCTTTTATAAAATCACACTTACTATTTGATGCTTGAGTTTCTGAAAGTTCCTCTGGAATCGGTTCGGTATGTTTTTGGTCCCTTCTCCATAAGCTTCAAATGCTTTCTTGAACTGCTTTACGTCTCCGCTTGACGACACGTCCATTTCCGCAATCGCTAAATGGAAAGCTTGTTGGGCGTCTGTGATCTCTTCAAAAAAGTCTTCGATCTGTAAGTGATCGAATACGAATAAAAATCGGTGTTCCAATATCGTACGTGATACACGCAACAATGGACTGAATTCCATTGACGCGGTCTTGGTAAAACAATATCAGCGAGCGAATTTCACTGTTTGAGAGTTCTAAATGAATGAGATCGCCTACATTTTGCCTCATTAAATTATGCGCTTGGACTGAAGAGAACTTTTGAGAAAAGCAAGATTTGAAGTGACATTTCATTTTATGAAATTTTTTTACCCTTGTTCAAGGGGGAAAAAACTCTGAAAAATTTATTGGAAGATAGAGAACTCAATTGCAGCCATATTGTTAAAATTAGGCTTTCCTGTATGAAGTATGCGTGCCAATTTCGGAGATGCTCTAAATTTTTCCTTCCATAAATGTGTGGAGATATTGGAACCGTCCAGGTGAGTAGCAGTAGCTACGGGTAAACCGTGCATCCGGTTAAGCGTAGAGAAAGTTCTTCTGAGAAATGAAATTGAAAGACGCAATATAGCGCGTCTTGAATATTTTTGCGAAAATCGTATTTTTAAGTGAATAAATTGATCAGCTCGAGTCAATTGAAACGACGCACCTGTTCTTCTTGCTCTTCGCCGACTTCTGGCCTCTTTCTGTTCCATTGCTTAAAGTCGTCCATAGTGATTCGAATGTCATCGAATTTCGATTCTATGTCATCGATCATGTTGTTTAATGCGCTGAAAAAAATGTCAACGGACGTGAATCTATGTTTTGTCATGTAATGTGAAACACTCTTAAGAAAATGATTTGCTCATCGACACTGCTTCGAAACCAGATGCACTGTTATTATTTTTTAATTCCGTCACCATAAAATATACACTCATTGCCATAAAAATTTGCGCACCAAGAAATAATTGTGGGATCGACACGAAAGTTGGCCTGAAGGTACATGTCGGGCAGATATGCAAATGATTAGAAATGCAGCGTGATTGCGCATTGCGTAATGCCACTAGAGGGCGTTGAACTTCGTTCTCCTTGGAGTATAAAACAGGTAAGCAGAGCTTGCTGGAGTGTATTTAATCGTTCGCAAAGGAAATGCTGAGGTAGACATGCCGTTACGCCGCCGTCGAAGACCATATGAGCAGTTGTCAGAGTTCGATAGGGGAAGAATCATCGGGATGATGGAAGCTGGGTGGTCAGCTCGGCCCTTCTGATTTTACTGTGAGGAGGTGTTGGGACCAGTGGACAGAAGAGACGTCATTTACACCTCGACCAGGTTCCGGACGCCCTCGACAGACCAGTCGTCGAGAAGACCGTCACATCATCCGAAACGCACGCGTAGAGCCAACTGCCTCATTGGCCGCTATCCAGACACAGGCGGCAGCTTCACTACGGGCCCCAGTGTCTTCCCGAACCATCGCAAGGCGCCTGGCTGGAGGACATCTGGTATCGCGGCGCCCATTACGTGTGCTGCCAATGACACGGCCCCGTGGTGAACGCTTCAATCCTGCCTTCGCTTTACAGCGACACACCGCTCCCACAGCTGGTGTCATGGTATGGGGTGCCATTGCTAACGATACACGGTCACCCCTAATATTGATCCATGGCACAATGACAGCCCAGCGGTACGTCCATAACATCCTTCAGCCACATGTGTTGCCACTCGTGGCAGGGCTCCCAGGAGCCATTTTTCAACAAGACAATGCTAGGCCACACACAGCAAGGATGTCACAAGACTGCCTCCGCCACATTACCACCCTTCCCTGGCCTGCTCTATCCCCAGATTTGTCACCAATCGAGCATATCTGGGATCATTTGGGACGGGAAATTGGACACCCTACGAGGTTGGTCGAACTAGAGGCGCATTTACAGCAACTGTGGAACGAGATGTCTCAGGACATCATACGGGAACTTGTATGCCTCAATGCCCGCTCGTATCGCATCGTGCATTCGCGCTAGAGAGGGGGGTCCAACAGAGTACTAAAACTAATGTTCATCTGTACCTTTTTCTGCAATAAATGATCCTTTTTCTTGGATTTTCTAATCACTTACTTATATCAACGTAGTACTTGCATGTGTAAAATTTCGTTTCATTTTGACGACTTCCTCTGGGTGCGGATATTTTTACGGCAATGAGTGTAGAACAGAAATTATCACGAAATCTTATTTCGATTCGCAAAAGCCGGACGAAATTAGAAAAATGGTGGAAAATTTCTCCCTCATATACAGTCAAACCTCGTTAATAAGTCACTCTTGGAAGAGCGAAAATATGACTTGATAAGCGGAGTGACTAGTTAGACGGAGTAAGCCATAGCTGTGCCAATTCCTGCCTGAGGATAATTGGGACTTGCAAAAGGTGACCCGGTATGCGGAGTGACGTGTTAACCGGGTGACGCACTAACGAGGTTTGACCGTATTTCATTGCTTCTCTACTGTTTTTTACATAAATTACTTTCTTCCGCACCCGAACTTTGTAAAAATCGATACTTTTTTATGCACAGAAATGTGGAAAAAGTGTTCAGGAGATGTGTCAAGAAAAAATTGGTTCAACCAATAAAACGAGAAACAAGTGGTTTTGGATGGAAAGGACAATTTTAGTTTGACAATTTTTAATCCTCAAATGCTCAAATTTTCATTTTATATTGTCTGAGGCTTTCATGGCCGGCGTTAAATGACTTGCAAACGGTTTCCGGGTTATTAGGCCATGGTCTAGGAGATTTTCTTCCTGACGTTTCGCCCACATCTGTGGCAGGCATCATCTGAGGTTAATTCGACGTAAGTCTCCGCGGCAAGCGAGAAAGGCTTCGTACGTCAGGAAGAAAATCTCCTAGACCATGGCCTAATAACCCGGAAACCGTTTGCAAGTCATTTTCATTTTATGTTGATAGTTTTTTGGGCCCCCCCGCCCCCAGCTTCAAAAAGGGAGTGGGCAGATCTAATGTATATGTTGTGTAGGAATTCCCATCATCATCATCGTGCCCCCCCCCCCCCAGACTTCTGAGTCTTATCGCCGACCTATGATCAAAATACAGGGTGATTATAAAAAAACTATCCCGACATATGGGCCCCTAACTATCATACCATTCACAGAAACTGAATGAAATTTTGGCATAAGGTATTTTGATGTATGCGCTCAAGAATGATATGGAAAACAACAGTGTCGCTCTAACAGTTACGGTTACAGTGAGAAAATATCGAAAATATCAAATGGCAACACCAAGTTTTTTGTATTGGAATGTGATCTCCATTGTGAAAAACCCTAAATAGCGTCCTAACGGCAACTGTAGCATGAAAATCACCGGCGGTAGATAGGCTAAAAGTGAGGACAACCAATAAGGACAGAGAAGCAGCATAAAATAAAGCATTTTATTGTGTTTTCCACATGACCTTGTGGAGGACTAATCAGGCTGGGAAACGGTGTGACGAATGAAACGAACATTAATGCTCTGGTGCACGGCAAAGTCCTTTTTCCTTGCCTAGCTCCGGGGATTTTCGTGCTACAGGTGCCATTCCAACGCTATTTAGTGTTTTTCAGTATGGAGATCACATTCCAATACAAAAAACTTGGTGTTGCCATTTGATATTTTCGAAATTTTCTCACTGTAACCGTAACTGTGACACTGTAGTTTTCCATATCATTCTTGAGCGCATACCCCAAAATACCTTATGCCAAAATTTCATTCAGTTTCTGTGAATGGTATGATAGTTAGGGGCCCATATGTCGGGATAGTTTTCTTATAATCACCCCGTACATTAAATGTGTGGTACGCCATACTTCATTTTTCCCACAATTTTTTACAAACAAATATGCGCAAAATTATAATTATAAGTGTAATACCTGCGATGCGAGTTTGAAAAAGCGTTTTGCACTCACTTATGCAACGATGCCCATTTAAGACGGGGATTCCTTTGAAAATGGGACACATTATATATAGCCCCGTTTACATGTGCAGTATTGCGACTGTTGGCACTCGCTTGACGACTTTTTCCCCATTTTAAGCCGGGTTTTTCTAGGAATGGGTTTGTTGCGCAGCGTGAACCGAATTAGAGTATTTCGCGCCGACAGAAACGAGTTACATAATCACGCTACGCGTTTGTGTTTTCCTAGGGAGGCGCATCAGATCAGGGCTGCTATATTATAGTATATGGCCTTGGCATCAGATACTCTGTCGTCCGCATGCTCCGGTTTGAAGGGAAGGGGAAAGAAAGCACACAAGAGAGAGATAGAAGTGAAGAGAACATCGGCAAAACGCGCGGCGCACGACGCATGTGACTCCTCCAGAAGGAGTCAGCCAATAACGTCCAACCTAAAGCGCTGTCGTGAGGCGTATTGCGCTCTGTAGGAAAGCAGTCATGCTGCTTGTCTTACTGGTGAGTGGACGGCGCGTCGCGCTGGGCGAATCACGTTGCGCGCGGCACAGGAAAGGGGTTTTCCTTTATCCTTTATCCTCCCGGATTTAAGGAAAGAAATGGGGGGGGGCAGGAATTTTTCCTTCTTTGTTGGGGGACACTGGGGGAGTTTAAACCTCCTTTACCATAATCCTTTGCGCGGCGAATTGAACTAACATCAACTATAGAGAAAGGCCTCCGCACGAAGCTTGTGATGTCACAGAAGAAGGCCGCTATCTCACCTATAGCCATTGGATATAGCGGGCCGACGTATGCGCCACCTTTATCCTTCTTTGTAGTATATCCAATGGCTGTAGGTGAGATGGCCTTCAGAGAAGTCACGAGCTTTGCGCGGAGGCCTTCTTCTGCAGATGGTGTTGATTGAACCTGCCGTCCCGCTGGACCACCGGCGATATCTGTAAAGTGGGGTTAAAGTGCTGGTCCATGTAAGCTGGTTTCGAGGAAAATCCGTGTAGAGACGGTTTTAAACGCTCTTTTTACATTTCCTATGCAAACGGGGCTGTAGTGTTTTGAAACGCCCGCTGTGGTGGTCGAGTGGTCATAGCGACGGACTCGCACCGCGAGGATCCGGGTTCAAACCCTACCGTCGCCGCAGTGGTGATCGGCTGAAGTTGGTTTTCTGCGGTTCCCAACTTCGAGGCACAAATGCGAGCCGATCTCCCCGTTAAAAAGTCTCGCCACAAAGAGCAACTGGCCTACAACGCTATAATTATTCATTCATTACACTTCACATTCTATGAGTTGAGGGAAAAACTCATAGTTTAAAAAATTGGTTGCAGAGGGCAGCACTACACATAACAAGTATTACACAGAAATAAAGTTCACTATACATACACACACATTCCAACATGTACCAATTCGTTAGAAGTTCCGCAGAGGAATATGGACGAGGTGCATGTCTGGTTTAGTAGTGGTGTTTCGAAACAATTGCATAGATCTAGCTTTTAATGGAGTCCATTCTATTACTGGATTTGGTGCGTATATGTCCTGACAACGTTGTTCCTGGTTTTATTTATTTTGGTGGCGAAAATGGCCGTGTGTGTTTTTAATCACTACTAATTATTAGTGGTTAATAATTTTTAATTTTTAAGTGGTTAATAATTAACAATTTTGTTTGATATAAGGACAGAAAGGTGTGTGCCACGTGGTGTAATGGTAAGTGCGCATGCCCGGATTCCAAGAGGTCCAGGATTCGATTTGTGACGGAGACAGCCAATATTTCACCTCTCAGCAACCTTTTTGCTTTTTTGTAACACGCAGAAAGTCTCTTGATCTGATGTGTTGTGGGCTGAGAAAAAGCATCTATCTCTCTGATTGCTCTAACATTATTATCAACTTAATGATTGTTAACTCATTACTTAAATTCTTTCAATCAAACACAAGGACCACAACAGGCAAAATGTCAACTTGGTTGGCTGTTAAACGAAAAAGAAAATGTCCGTATAAATATGCATGCCAAATATATTTAAAAAATACAGCAAAATCTGGTTTTCTTTGAGAAAAATATAATACATTGCCCACATATACGGGGTGATTATAAAAAAAACTATCCCGACATATGGGCCCCTAACTATCATACCATTCACAGAAACTGAATTAAATTTTGGCATTAGGTATTTTGAGGTATGGGCTCAAGAATGATATGGAAAACAACAGTGTCACCACTCTAACAGTTACGGTTACAGTGAGAAAATTTCAAAAATATCAAATGGCAACACCAAGTTTTTTTGTATTGGAATGCGATCTCCGTACTGAAAAACACTAAATAGCGTTGGAATGGCACCTGTAGCACGAAAATCCCCGGAGCTAGGCAAGGAAAAAGGACTTTGCCGTGCACCAGAGCATTAATGTTCGTTTCATTCGTCACACCGAGATCCCAGCCTGATTAGTCCTCCACAAGGTCATGTGGAAAACACAATAAAATGCTTTATTTTATGCTGCTTCTCTGTCCCTATTGGTTGTCCTCACTTTTAGCCTTTCTACCGCCGGTGATTTTCATGCTACAGTTGCCATTCCAACGCTATTTAGTGTTTTTCAGTATGGAGATCGCATTCCAATACAAAAAACTTGGTGTTGCCATTAGTTATTTTCGAAATTTTCTCACTCTAACCGTAACTGTTAGAGTGACACTGTTGTTTTCCATAACATTCTTGAGCGCATACCTCAAAATACCTTATACCAAAATTTCATTCAGTTTCTGTGAATGGTATGATAGTTAGGGGCCCCATATGTCGGGATAGTTTTTTTATAATCACCCCGTATATATATATAAATTGTTCTATCTTCGATCTCTTCTCAGTTTTAACCATTGGAATTTCAAAATTTCTCATTCTGTGATCGAAGAAGCGAATTCAGCTTTCATAACTGAATCACTATCATAAATTATTTTCACCACAGTAATTTTTGGAATATTCAATGATTTGGCTATTTTGGCTTCCGACATTTTCACCAAAACCTTCAATTGGAGATCTAATTATAATAGAGTCGCAATTTATTTAAGACACAACCCACGTCGAATAAATAATTTCCAGCAAAACATCAAGGGTTCACTCCCATTGGGTAATTAATTAAAATTGCGCAATGAAATTTGTAATAAGATAAAAAAAATCAACCACGTGAAAAAATGGAATGAACCACTCACTGTGCGAGGAAATGAAACAGGATGGTAAGCGAAAGGAGGGCGAAGAAAGAAACGCCAACGCTATCCATTCGACTCGTGCGAGAGCGGTTTTACTCGCTGTGACTCGCCCCCGTTTCCAGTTATGGGACTAGTTAACCACCGGGTTTTTCCCGTAGAATCGACAACGCTCTATTTTTGAATCATCTGTGCTTCATACCCTTTCCCCAAACGTCGAAGTCAAACATATTGAATGTTTTAGTCCATTTCTTTGCAAAAAAAAAAGGTTTAGCTGAGTTCAGTCATTTTAATGAAATGAATGATAACGTGATGAAAAAGATAACGTGATGGAAATATAGGAAAACATTCGGGATTTTTTTCGTCGTACTTTCCTTTTTAATGGAACAGTCGTTATAAGGCAAGTCGACTGTAGATACGCAACACTTTCCGGCACGCACCAATTCATTAGAAATTCCCCCAGAGGAAATTTTACCAAGTGCATTTACAATAGTAAATAGCTGGAAGAGAATGAAATAGAATTTTTATAAATTTTAATTTCATAACTGATTATTATTCCGGTCACGCCAGAATCGTTTTCGTAGGATAAATAGTTCTGTGACTGCTCCAGACTGAATCGGGATCCAAAACAACATTTACGTGTACTCGGGAAAAAGTTTCCGATTGATTCAGGTAAATATATTTCCACGTGCGTGTTGATCTATCTGAAAACGACCAGAATAACATTCATATGTCGGTTCTCTTACCTGTTCGACAGATACAGAGGGTAATCGGACTTGAGCGAAGATAATGGATAGAGTTCCCCTTTTAAAGCTTTTCCTTTTCCGTTGTTTATCGCCTTGATTTCATTCGGGTAATTTTCAACGACCTCCATTAGTTTCTCGACCGACCCAACTCCGATTGGCTTGTTTGTAGCTGTTACCTTGATTTCTTCATCGTACATGCCCGTCAGATCTTTTCTAAGTTGATCAAAACTCCCTGTAGATGAAACATTAGGAGCTCTAGTGAATGTAAATTTTCTTTTCCACTACCGCATAGCTCTACGTAAATTATAGATAACACATTTCATAGTCACGCTACGCAAAAATAAAATTGGGTAATAAAATAATAGCACAAACTTATTCACCATTTGCATTCATGTCGAACGTTCCAGTAAGCTGCAAATTTGCTGTAACGGCTGCTTTGATTATCTCCCTTTGTCCACGATTCGCTGCTTTGAGTCTCAGGGATGCAATCAGTTCACCGCCGTATGTTATGCTGCGAACAAAATGAGTCCCTACCGATCGAGAAGGCATCGACATCCAGTCCGTTTTCGGTTTCAAATACGAAGGTATTGTTTCTGTAACCTGAGGATTCGACGAATGATTATTTACACTGGTTTCCAAAAAGATTATAAATAAATTAAAAGAATATATAAGATGAAGCAAACCATGCAACGGATTCGGGATTGATTCTCTGTCACATCGTGTATTGCAACTTTTCGATGAGAACGTTGCAAAATTTGAACCACGAAAAGCACTTTTGGCTTCAGACACGTTAGGCTTGTGATATACGTGCTAGGAAAAAAGCTTGAACGGTTGCTGATAGGTAGCGTGCGCTGTCTCTCGGCTTTATATGTGTGCATATATTATGTTTGGTAAGACCTATAGCACAGGGGTTGTTAGTCATTTCGAAGCCGTGCCACTCTATGAATTTCGTCAGATCATACGCCCCACTTTACGGGACACCATCATATATTTCTTAGATCTAGACTGACCATATTTCCTCGAATGAAATACGAGAAATTGGGATTCCAAATACGGGACATCGCCAATTACCGCCAAAAATAACGCTAAAAGTAAACAAAGTTGCCAAATATTGGAGAAAATTACGTGAAAATCAAAATGGCGGGAAATAAAGTATTTCTGCAAATTGCAATGGATTTAAATTAATTCCACGAAATAAAACGCTCACCAAGACAAATTTAACAAATTAATATTCTTATTTATAATTGCAATTATCGTAATATAATTTATGAGTGGGGAAATAATTTCACTCTTTGACTTCAATAAAGAATGAAAATTCAAGTAAGCTTCATGTAAAAAACGGGACACTTTCGCTAAAAAGTCGGGACGGCCAAAAAAAAACAAAAAAAAAACCGGGACTGTCCCGGGAAATACGGGACGTATGGTCACCGTGCTAGATCTAATATAATTCAACTGTCCTCTTGTTTTTGAAAAAATTACTTCATTTG